>NW_027474112.1:82500-83779 GCF_050947335.1 Megachile rotundata | reverse complement strand
GTCCAGGAATTGTATCCGTGGACCGCAATGTGCGTTCGAAATGTCGATGTTCATGTGTCCTGCAGTTCACACGTTGACGCGCAATTAGCTGCGTTCTTCATCGACCCACGAGCCAAGTGATCCACCGTTCAGGGTAATCGTATAAAAATTTTTGTTCATATTTAACAACTCAGCGTCTGAAAACCAGTATGTACGTGATTTATTTAACCTGGTTTATAAATTCGTTCGATTGTCCATAGAATACTAACTCCAATCCAAGCGCAAGATCGAGTATCGGTATTCGGACGTCGTCCCGTCATAGCTCTGTTCACAGATTTACCCGAGCTGATTGATGATTAAGACGACACGATAACGTCCATGGACGGGTAAAGGACCGTATAAAACTACAGAACCGCCGATGAAACAACGCTCTGTGACGCATTTCTCTTCGTGCGGCGAGTTTTCAGTCCGTTCCGGGTGGTAAAGTCATTCAAAAACCGTGGAAAATACGAAACGCGCTGTCGCGCGTAACACAGAGTCTCCTGCTCGCTGCTTACATATATTGGACGTCTTGGCGGTATCGCGAGATTCAATACGGACACTCCATGGCCGGCGTCAGATCGGTCTACCAACGAAGGAGACTACGCTATCGTTTTCGCTTCTCAGCCGGTCCGTAAAGCGATACGTTACCATATCGTCCGTCGTAAGCAGGCGGACTCTCGTGAAGTTGCGACTTCGTTCGTCGAAGCGGTTTCGTGGTTCGATTTCCATCGGTTACCCGGACACCCCCCGCGTGAAAGCCTCCGTGTCACACTCTAAATTTCGTTTCTCGTTTAACACGAAATAGAGAGAGGCTAAAAGGGGGTGTTCCCTTTGGTCCAAAGACAAAATTTATAGAGAGAAAGAAAATAAAATGAGAGTCTCTCACGAAGCGGGCGAAAAAAAAAAAACAAGAAATTTAACAATTTTTTTTCGCAAACCCATGCATTTCGTTACCAAACGTCCCAAAATATTTCTTTATATTCTCTCTCGTGTTTTCACACGGGGTCGAGAGAGTACGCAACACGAATCAAGAATAAAAATTATAGAAAGGAAAGTCCGATAAGAATATTTCGAGATTCTTATAACCTTCACCTCTTCCTTACTTCTCCGAAATCTCTCCGCTTTCCTGGCGCGTATCTATTTAACAATTTCGATTCTCTCCTCCTTTTAACTCAGACGTCGCAACGAACGGGTACACCATGCATACGATCCATTTTTTACATAACGAACCTTCTGCCGGTAAAATTCGCGACAGATT
>NW_027474112.1:67500-80000 GCF_050947335.1 Megachile rotundata | reverse complement strand
TCATCATAGCCGACGATGGGAAGACGGACGAACCGTCCGCCGCATCGATTGGTTTTGATCTAATAAAAGCATTCCTCCCATCTCTGGGTGGAATTCTGGTTTGCATGTATTAGCTCTAGAATTACCACAGTTATCCAAGTAAATTGTTGTACGATCTAAGAAACCAAAACTGATTTAATGAGCCATTCGCGGTTTCACCTTAATTCGGTATGTACTTAGACATGCATGGCTTAATCTTTGAGACAAGCATATGACTACTGGCAGGATCAACCAGGGAGCTTAAAGAATTATTTCATTTTTCTTAAGCCAATTTTATTTAACATCAAATTGGGTCTTTCTACGTTCGACGGCGCCTTTACAATTTAACAACGACCGATCGACGTTAAGACTCACAATTCTCCTCCTCCTCCTTTTCTCTCTCTCTCTCTCTCTCTCTCGTTTCGATTTTATTACGAATCCTCCACAACCTCAATGCCGGAGATTCGAAGAAACGCATATCGACGTAGTAATGCCGAAGAATAATATTCTCTCCGGTTCAAAAAAGTTTTGAAAGCACGTACACACCGCTTTCACGCCGTTCGTCGAAACGTAAGAAGCGCGTAAACCGCACACGCTCGGAACGAATTAATCGATCCCCATTCGGTGTAAGCGCGTAACAAGCACGCTGGACGTTGTGTTCGTTTATTTCAGTTTTTCAGCTTAAACGTTCCCTTTTCTTTTATGATTATTTTTGTACAACTTTTTGTACACGAACCAATTTGCAGCTCTCCTCTTTTTGCCCGTTTCCTTTTCTGGTTCGTAATATTATTTATATTACGTGAAGTTATATTATAAGTCTTTGATATACAATATTTCGTTTAACGACACAACACCGAAATAGCGCGTATAGCGGATCACGCTGGACAATACGCTATGGCGCGTACAGCGGACATGCTGTTCGTCGAAACGAATCGAAACCGTGTCGATATAAACGTTTCGTTCCTCCACGGGGGTCTCTTTCTCTTATTTTGTATCGATAAAGCGCGTAAAAAAATGCAAATCCTTTCGTGCCAGAAAGATTTCTCGTTGAAAAGTTTTAGAAGCACGTAACACCGCTTTTCATTTCACGCTTTGCATCGAAACGGTATAAGCACGTAAACCACACACGCTCGCTCGTATTGAACCTCCACAATATCGGTGTTCTTTCGCCTTTTTTCATAAATACCATTTTTTGCAATGAACCAATATCAGCTTAAACGTTCCTTTTTTATTTGGTTCTTCTCTCTCCTCTCATGTGTTTCAGTCATATTAAAAATTGTTGTTCCTCCAAACTCTCTCTATTCTCTCTCCTTTCACTCTCTTTGGTATTTTATTTAAGACACACCGATAAAGGTTAGCGCGTACAGTGGCGTGCTGAACGTACCGTGATAGCGCGTACAACGGACATGCTGTTCGAAAAACGAACAAGAGGAAGCACGTACAAAGGTAGCTCGCGCTAGGCATATATCGATACGAAACCTCCGTTTTTAGTCTCTCTTTTCGTCGTGGATATCGAAGAAGCGCGTAAAAGAAAATCCCGCTAAAACTCTCTCCGTGCCGGAAAGTGTGTATCCGTTGAAATTTTGGAAGCACGTACACCCGCTTTCACGCTTTACATCGAAACGGTATAAGCACGTAAACCACACACGCTCCGTATTGAACCTCCACAATATCGGTGTTCTTTCCGCCTTTTTCATAAATACCATTTTTTTGTGATGAACCAATATCAGCTTAAACGTTCCCTTTTTTTATTTGGTTCTTCTCTCATGTGTTTTTCAGTCATATTAAATTTTTGTTCCTCCAAACTCTCTCTTCTATTCTCTCCTTTCAACTCTCTTTGGTATTTTATTTAAGACACACCGATAAAGGTTAGCGCGTACAAGTGGCGTGCTGAACGTACCGTGATAGCGCGTACAACGGACATGCTGTTCGAAAAAAACAAATCGGAGCAAGCACGTACACAGAGAATTTTAGCTCGCGCTGGGCACATCGATTCTTACAAATCCACCCAAATTTTTATTTTCTCTCTCTCAAAATTTCGTGTCATAGTTACGATACACACCGTAATAATATTTTTTGTACGTATAAGCGAAAACTCGATGTAATATCGAGAAATCACCCGTACCGAAAACTCTTCACTTTGGAAGAAGTTTCCATTTCAGAAACCGTTTTTACGAGTCATAGTTACATATTATTTCGTTTCAATATCTCTGCGCTGTACGTATAGTGAAGCATTTATTTAATATTTTACTTCATCGTACCGAAAAACTCTCCGCGAAGAAGAAGTTTTCTCGCGCATCGAGAAAATATTTAGGCGTTCGAGACGCACAAAACATTAAGGGGACGTAATATCATTTCTGAATTTCGGAATAAATATTCCGTTTCAAAATTTTTTAGCCTCTCGACTGAAGGCGTTGTAACGAACAAGTTCGTTCAACACCACTATCTAATTCATTTTTAAAATAAATTTTATAA
Source organism: Megachile rotundata (assembly GCF_050947335.1). NCBI lineage: Eukaryota > Metazoa > Arthropoda > Insecta > Hymenoptera > Megachilidae > Megachile > Megachile rotundata. Next base: position 77,507 of record NW_027474112.1, on the reverse strand, counting down.
AACCTTTTTTGGCCCGTTTTAGAACGGTCGGTTTTATTCTATCCCTTTTTAATTTTTAGTAGCCTGTGCCGCTTGAGTCAGTACAACGTACACACCAAAGTGCATACGAGTCACCAGCCTCATGTTAAAGGTTCGTCGCATATGTGCCATTTGGTCTTAGACGCCGACACGCGACAATGCAGTGTGGAGAAAATCCTGCATCGATACCGAGAACACGAACAGTCGAGGCAACACGAAGTTACGCACGAGGAGCGGTGGACTAGTTCTCAACCGAGGTCATAGAATAGCCACGCGCCCGACTCTGTTCCGTCTGGTACGATCGGACCGAACGTCTCCTTATAGGTACCGAACGGCCGGCCGGATGGTCGGCGACGCCGGCCGTTACGCACGGGCGCTTACGATGCTAACGCGCGATCCGAACGTGCCAATTCGAAAGTGCGGTAAAACTTAGCGCGAAAAAATCGATTTTTCAAAAAGTTGTCAAACACGCTAAAAAGTATACGGACGATGTTTTAACAATTATTTTACGAAATTTAATGACAAAATTAATCGAAAAAAAATTTTTTTTCCTTTTCTCGCCAAAATAAATACCAAACGAATTTCTAACGTAATAAACGAGTAACAAATAACAGTATACGTCCAAATAACATACAAGAATCGAGAAAATATTTATATTTTTTCAAAAAATTGAGCAAAAATCTCTCCGCATAGTCGGTTCGGTGCCGAGTCCGAACGTACCAAAGTCCCTCCGGCATAGTCGGTTCGGTGAATCGACGACTGACAACCTATATAAAAAACGATTAAAACCTATAGAATAACGTATCACTAGAACATTTATACCATTTTGGCACGTTCGGATTCATAATTAACGAAATTATCGAAAATTTTTCATTGCGCATAGTCGGTTCGGTGAAAAGGTGACTGACAACCTATATTAAAAATGATTAAAACGTATAGAATAACGCACTACTAGAACATTTATACCATTTTGGCACGTTCGGATTCATAATTAACGAAATTATCCAAAATTTTTCGTTCCGCATAGTCGGTTCGGTGAAACGATGACTGACAACCTATATAAAAAACGATTAAAACCAATAGAATAACGTATCACTAGAACATTTATACAATTTTGGCACGTTCGGATTCATAAATAACAAAATTATTGAAAATTTTTCGTTCCGCATAGTCGGTTCGGTAGGCCGTCCGACCGGGACCAAGTCCTTCCGGCATAGTCGGTTCGGTGAAACGATGACTGACAACCTATATTAAAAACGATTAAAACCTATAGAATAACGTATTACTGGAACATTTCTACCACCTCGGCACGCTCGGATTCATAAATAACAAAATTATTGAGAATTATTCGTTCCGCATAGTCGGTTCGGTGAAACGATGACTGACAACCTATATTAAAAACGATTAAAACCTATAGAATAACGTATTACTGGAACATTTATACAATTTTTGCACGTTCGGATTCATAAATAACAAAATTATTGAAAATTATTCGTTCCGCATAGTCGGTTCGGTGAAACGATGACTGACAACCTATATTAAAAACGATTAAAACCTATAGAATAACGTATTACTGGAACATTTATACAATTTTTGCACGTTCGGATTCATAAATAACAAAATTATTGAAAATTATTCGTTCCGCATAGTCGGTTCGGTGAAACGATGACTGACAACCTATATTAAAAACGATTAAAACCTATAGAATAACGTATTACTGGAACATTTATACAATTTTTGCACGTTCGGATTCATAAATAACAAAATTATTGAAAATTATTCGTTCCGCATAGTCGGTTCGGTGGGCCGTCCGAGCACGACCAAGTCCGTCCGGCATAGTCGGTTCGGTGAAACGATGACTGACAACCTATACTAAGAACGATTAAAACCAATAGAATAACGTATTACTAGAACGTTTATACAACTTTGGCACGTTCGGATTCATAAATAACAAAATTATTGAGAATTATTCGTTCCGCATAGTCGGTTCGGTGAAACGATGATTGACAACCTGTATAAAAATTGTTCATAACCGATAAAGTAACGTATTTCTAGCACCGATATACCGTTTCGGCACTTTCGGATACATAATTAACGAAATTATCGAAAATTTTTCATTCCGCATAGTCGGTTCGGTGAAACGATGACTGACAACCTATAATAAAAACGATTAAAACCTATCGAATATCGTATGACTAGAAGATTTATACCGCTTTGACACGTTCGGATTAATAAATAACAAAATTATTGAAAATTTTTCGTTCCGCATAGTCGGTTCGGTGGGCCGTCCGAGCACGACCAAGTCCTTCCGGCATAGTCGGTTCGGTGAAACGATGACTGACAACATATATAAAAAACGATCAAAACCTATAGAATAACGTATTGCTAGAACATTTATACCACTTTGGCACGTTCGGATTCATTATTAACGTAATTATCGAAATTTTTTCATTCCGCATTGTCGGTTCGGTGAAACGATGATTGACAACCTATATAAAAATTGCTCAAAACCAATAAAGTAACGTATATCTAGCACCGCTATACCGTTTCGGCACGTTCGGATTCATAAATGTCGAAATTAACGGAGAAACATCGTTCCGCATAGTCGGTTCGGTGAACCGATGACTGACAACGCATATAAAAAACACTTAGAATCGATGCCGTAGCCGATTTCTATTGCCGCTAGAACGTTTTGGTACGTCCGAATTCAATATCGTAGAAATCATCCACGAAACTCTGTTCCGCATAGTCGGTTCGGTGGACCGTCCGAGTGCGACCAAGTCCCTCCGGCATAGTCGGTTCGGTGGATCGGCTACTGACAACCTATTGAATTATTGCTTAGAATAGATAAAGTAACGTATTTCTAGTGTCCCTATACCGTTTTGGCACGTTCGGATGCACTATTGTAGATATTATCGATAAAACTCCGTTCCGCTTAGTCGGTTCGGTGAACCGATGACCGACAACGCATAGAAAAATCACTCAGTATCGATACTGTAACAGATTTCTATTACCGCCATAACGTTTTTGTACGTTCGAATTCAAAATGGTAGAAATTATCGACGAAACTCCGTTCCGCTTAGTCGGTTCGGTACGGAGCGCAACCGCGACGATGTCCCCCCGGCATAGTCGGTTCGGTGGATCGGCTACTGACAACCTATTGAATTAATGCTCAGAATCGATGCAGTAACGTATTTCTAGCATTCCTATACCGTTTTGGCACGTTCGGATCCACTATTGTACATATTATCGACAAAACTCCGTTCCGCTTAGTCGGTTCGGTGAACCGATGACCGACAACGCATAGAAAAATCACTCAGTATCGATACTGTAACGGATTTCTATTACCGCCATAACGTTTTTGTACGTTCGAATTCAAAATGGTAGAAATTATCGACGAAACTCCGTTCCGCTTAGTCGGTTCGGTACGGAGCGCAACCGCGACTATGTCCCCCCGGCATAGTCGGTTCAGTGGATCGGCTACTGACAACCTATTGAATTAATGCTCAGAATCGATGCAGTAACGTATTTCTAGCATTCCTATACCGTTTTGGCACGTTCGGATCCACTATTGTAGATATTATCGATAAAATTCCGTTCCGCTTAGTCGGTTCGGTGAACCGATGACTGACAACGCATAGAAGAAACACTTAGAATCGATACTGTAACGGATTTCTATTTCCCCCCATAACGTTTTTGTACGTTCGAATTCAAAATGGTAGAAATTATCGACGAAACTCCGTTCCGCTTAGTCGGTTCGGTACGGAGCGCAACCGCGACTATGTCCCCCCGGCATAGTCGGTTCGGTGGATCGGCTACTGACAACCTATTGAATTAATGCTCAGAATCGATGCAGTAACGTATTTCTAGCATTCCTATACCGTTTTGGCACGTTCGGATCCACTATTGTAGATATTATCGATAAAATTCCGTTCCGCTTAGTCGGTTCGGTGAACCGATGACTGACAACGCATAGAAGAAACACTTAGAATCGATACTGTAACGGATTTCTATTTCCCCCCATAACGTTTTTGTACGTTCGAATTCAAAATGGTAGAAATTATCGACGAAACTCCGTTCCGCTTAGTCGGTTCGGTACGGAGCGCAACCGCGACTATGTCCCCCGGGCATAGTCGGTTCGGTGGATCGGCTACTGACAACCTATTGAATTAATGCTTAGAATAGATAAAGTAACGTATTTCTAGCATTCCTGTACCAGTTTGGCACGTTCGGGTGCGCAATTGTTCGAGTTATCGACGAAACTCCGTTCCGCATAGTCGGTTCGGTGCGTCGTTTACATTTTCTAAGTCCTGGCCGCGTATTGCTTTCTCATTTCCAAAGTCCTGGCCGCGTATTGCTTTCTCATTTCCATAGTCCTGGCCGCGTATTGCTTTCTCATTTCCAAAGTCCTGGCCGCGTATTGCTTTCTCATTTCCAAAGTCCTGGCCGCGTATTGCTTTCTCATTTCCAAAGTCCTGGCCGCGTATTGCTTTCTCATTTTCAATGTCCTGGCCGCGTATTGCTTTCCGTCTTTCTAACATCCGACCGTGTAGTACTTAGCATTTTCGAAGTCTCAGCCGCGTTATGAGATTTATTTTTTTAAGTCCGCCGGCGCTCATGGCTTTATTTTTTTCTCTACGCGCGCGCGCGTGCCTTTCTATTTTTTTTCTAAGTCCAACGGCGTATTGCTTTCAAAAAATTTTCTTCGCGCTTCGCGCGAACGAGGAACAAAAAAAAAATTTTTTTTTCCTCTCCTCTCACTTACTTTCCTTGCCTTTCCCCCCCCTTCTTCACCCTTTTCTTCACACTTTCGCTCTCTATATAATATATATATTATTATGTCTAATAATATAATCAACTATTATTTATTATATTAATATTATAATATAATATAATTTATAAGTGTGATGTTAAAACCTCATTCACACTCTCAAACTTATAATTAATTTGATCTCTCCAACACTTTTATTAGGGGCCTTTCTCCTCAAATCGTAATGTTCCACTGTAACATCGTGGACATAGATACTGAGGATAGACCACGGAGAGATCATATATTTCTGACACTTCTTGTATTAGAAACTTTGCGTTTCGTTGCTTTCGCAGATGTTCGTCGTCCACATCTTGTTGTGCGAGTCGCATATCTCAACCTTCGTTCTTTAATTCTCACAAAGTTGTACGAAGTCGCGAAATAAACATGTATCTCGCATTCGTACGAGAGGTGTCTGGCCTTCCTCAGAACACCTCTCTCTTTATTAGTACGATCTAAGTATATATCTCGTGTGTCTCGTGCCGAAGTCCAGAAAAATTTCTATAAACTTTGCCTTTTTTCCATACGGCAGACACATTTTTGCTTAGGACACCTCTATTTTGCTTTGCAAAATTTTATATAACTTTATTTTGGGGACGTAATCTTAGCATGTATTATTCGATGTATTTTAACATCAGTTACTTCTCGTCATTCGCCACAGTTCTGCTTTTTACCACACTTTGGGTCCTTTTCAACCCGCGGTAACATTTGGCGGAGAGCGACGCTGCCCCATCGTCCGGCATGTTCGGACCGTCGTCTCCCATATAGATACCGAACGGCCGTCCAAATGGTCGGCGACGCCGGCTCTTACGCACTGAACCTTATAGTGAAAAAGTGCGATTTTTGCTCAACTTTTCAAAAGTCGATTTTTACTTTAAAAATTTTACGAACTTCCCAACTTACGTTGTCGTTCGTCATATTTCCATGCACCACCAATTGCCATTTCATATCATTTCTCATGGTACGAAAGTATCGAAGTAAAAATACTTAGTCTTTCGTACGAGAGAAATTTTGCCTTAGGACACCTTCACAGTTCGTGTAAAATTTCATTAATTTTACTTTGAACATAATTCTAGTTTATGTCAGATCGATGCATTTTAGCAACGATTATTCGTACTTGCCAAAGTTCCGCTTATACGTATATTGGGTCTGTTTGACCCGCGGTAACTTATGGCGGAGAACGACGCTGCCCCATCGTCCGGTATGTTCGGACCGTCGTCTCCCATATAGATACCGAACGGCCGTCCAAATGGTCGGCGACGCCGGCTCTTACGCACTGAACCTTATAGTGAAAAAGTGCGATTTTTACTCAACTTTTCAAAAGTCGATTTTTACTTTAAAAATTTTACGAACTTCCCAACTTACGTTGTCGTTCGTCATATTTCCATGCACCACCAATTGTCATTTCATATCATTTCTCATGGTACGAAAGTATCGAAGTAAAAATACTTAGTCTTTCGTACGAGAGAAATTTTGCCTTAGGACACCTTCAGTTCGTGTAAAATTTCATTAATTTTACTTTGAACATAATTCTAGTTTATGTCAGATCGATGCATTTTAGCAACGATTATTCGTACTTGCCAAAGTTCCGCTTATACGTATATTGGGTCTTTTTGACCCGCGGTAACTTTTGGCGGAGAACGACGCTGCCCCATCGTCCGGTATGTTCGGACCGTCGTCTCCCATATAGATACCGAACGGCCGGCCGGATGGTCGGCGACGCCGGCCGTTACGCACGGGCGCTTACGATGCTAACGCGCGATCCGAACGTGCCAATTCGAGAGTGCGGTAAAACTTAGCGTGAAAAAATCGATTTTCCAAAAAGTTGTAAAACACGTTTAAAATGATGATAAATGAATTCGTGTATAAAAAATTTTTTTTTTCGGTAGAAATTGAGAAAAAACCGCTCCGCATAGTCGGTTCGGTGAAACGATGACTGATAACCCATTAAAATAATGATCAGACCTGTTAGAGCATTGTATTCTTAGTACTCCTATATGGTTTTGGTACGTTCGGATTCATAAATGAGGAAGTTATTAATAATAAATCGTTCCGCATAGTCGGTTCGGTGAAACAATGACTGATAACCCATTAAAATAATGATCAGACCTGTTAGAGCATTGTATTCTTAATACTCCTATATGGTTTTGGCACGTTCGGATTCATAAATGAGGATGTTATTAATAAGAAATCGCTCCGCATAGTCGGTTCGGTGAAACAATGACTGATAACCCATTAAAATAATGATCAGACCTGTTAGAGCATTGTATTCTTAGTACTCCTATATGGTTTTGGCACGTTCGGATTCATAAATGAGGAAGTTATTAATAATAAATCGTTCCGCATAGTCGGTTCAGCGGTGAGTTCGTGCACGACTAAGTCCCACCGGCATAGTCGGTTCGGTCAAACTATGACTGACAACCCATTCCAAAAACGATTGGACTCGTTAGAGCAGTGTACTCTTAGTACTCCTATATGGTTTTGGCACGTTCGGATTCATAAATGAGGATGTTATTAATAAGAAATCGCTCCGCATAGTCGGTTCGGTGAAACAATGACTGATAACCCATTAAAATAATGATCAGACCTGTTAGAGCATTGTATTCTTAATACTCCTATATGGTTTTGGCACGTTCGGATTCATAAATGAGGATGTTATTAATAATAAATCGTTCCGCATAGTCGGTTCAGCGGTGAGTTCGTGCACGACTAAGTCCCACCGGCATAGTCGGTTCGGTCAAACTATGACTGACAACCCATTCCAAAAACGATTGGACTCGTTAGAGCAGTGTACTCTTAGTACTCCTATATGGTTTTGGCACGTTCGGATTCATAAATGAGGATGTTATTAATAAGAAATCGCTCCGCATAGTCGGTTCGGTGAAACAATGACTGATAACCCATTAAAATAATGATCAGACCTGTTAGAGCATTGTATTCTTAATACTCCTATATGGTTTTGGCACGTTCGGATTCATAAATGAGGATGTTATTAATAATAAATCGTTCCGCATAGTCGGTTCAGCGGTGAGTTCGTGCACGACTAAGTCCCACCGGCATAGTCGGTTCGGTCAAACTATGACTGACAACCCATTCCAAAAACGATTGGACTCGTTAGAGCAGTGTATTCTTAGTACTCCTATATGGTTTTGGTACGTTCGGATTCATAAATGAGGAAGTTATTAATAATAAATCGTTCCGCATAGTCGGTTCAGCGGTGAGTTCGTGCACGACTAAGTCCCACCGGCATAGTCGGTTCGGTCAAACTATGACTGACAACCCATTCCAAAAACGATTGGACTCGTTAGAGCAGTGTACTCTTAGTACTCCTATATGGTTTTGGCACGTTCGGATTCATAAATGAGGATGTTATTAATAAGAAATCGCTCCGCATAGTCGGTTCGGTGAAACAATGACTGATAACCCATTAAAATAATGATCAGACCTGTTAGAGCATTGTATTCTTAATACTCCTATATGGTTTTGGCACGTTCGGATTCATAAATGAGGATGTTATTAATAATAAATCGTTCCGCATAGTCGGTTCAGCGGTGAGTTCGTGCACGACTAAGTCCCACCGGCATAGTCGGTTCGGTCAAACTATGACTGACAACCCATTCCAAAAACGATTGGACTCGTTAGAGCAGTGTATTCTTAGTACTCCTATATGGTTTTGGTACGTTCGGATTCATAAATGAGGAAGTTATTAATAATAAATCGTTCCGCATAGTCGGTTCAGCGGTGAGTTCGTGCACGACTAAGTCCCACCGGCATAGTCGGTTCGGTCAAACTATGACTGACAACCCATTCCAAAAACGATTGGACTCGTTAGAGCAGTGTACTCTTAGTACTCCTATATGGTTTTGGCACGTTCGGATTCATAAATGAGGATGTTATTAATAAGAAATCGCTCCGCATAGTCGGTTCGGTGAAACAATGACTGATAACCCATTAAAATAATGATCAGACCTGTTAGAGCATTGTATTCTTAATACTCCTATATGGTTTTGGCACGTTCGGATTCATAAATGAGGATGTTATTAATAATAAATCGTTCCGCATAGTCGGTTCAGCGGTGAGTTCGTGCACGACTAAGTCCCACCGGCATAGTCGGTTCGGTCAAACTATGACTGACAACCCATTCCAAAAACGATTGGACTCGTTAGAGCAGTGTATTCTTAGTACTCCTATATGGTTTTGGTACGTTCGGATTCATAAATGAGGAAGTTATTAATAATAAATCGTTCCGCATAGTCGGTTCAGCGGTGAGTTCGTGCACGACTAAGTCCCACCGGCATAGTCGGTTCGGTCAAACTATGACTGACAACCCATTCCAAAAACGATTGGACTCGTTAGAGCAGTGTACTCTTAGTACTCCTATATGGTTTTGGCACGTTCGGATTCATAAATGAGGATGTTATTAATAAGAAATCGCTCCGCATAGTCGGTTCGGTGAAACAATGACTGATAACCCATTAAAATAATGATCAGACCTGTTAGAGCATTGTATTCTTAATACTCCTATATGGTTTTGGCACGTTCGGATTCATAAATGAGGATGTTATTAATAATAAATCGTTCCGCATAGTCGGTTCAGCGGTGAGTTCGTGCACGACTAAGTCCCACCGGCATAGTCGGTTCGGTCAAACTATGACTGACAACCCATTCCAAAAACGATTGGACTCGTTAGAGCAGTATACTCTTAGTACTCCTATATGGTTTTGGCACGTTCGGATTCATAAATGAGGATGTTATTAATAAGAAATCGCTCCGCATAGTCGGTTCGGTGAAACAATGACTGATAACCCATTAAAATAATGATCAGACCTGTTAGAGCATTGTATTCTTAATACTCCTATATGGTTTTGGCACGTTCGGATTCATAAATGAGGATGTTATTAATAATAAATCGTTCCGCATAGTCGGTTCAGCGGTGAGTTCGTGCACGACTAAGTCCCACCGGCATAGTCGGTTCGGTCAAACTATGACTGACAACCCATTCCAAAAACGATTGGACTCGTTAGAGCAGTGTATTCTTAGTACTCCTATATGGTTTTGGTACGTTCGGATTCATAAATGAGGAAGTTATTAATAATAAATCGTTCCGCATAGTCGGTTCAGCGGTGAGTTCGTGCACGACTAAGTCCCACCGGCATAGTCGGTTCGGTCAAACTATGACTGA
>NW_027474112.1:60000-62500 GCF_050947335.1 Megachile rotundata | reverse complement strand
AGTACCGTCGCGCAGTCGGCCGGGCATCCAAGGGGCTGTCATCGTACGCTAAAAGCGACGGACAGTCTTCGCCTCGGGCCTTAGACCGACACGCAACGGGTCGCGACGTTCTACTAGGGGAGAAGTGCACGACTACATAGCCGGAACATTCGCCGCGGGTGGTGTGCCCACGCCGATGGGAAACCCGCCGTAACGGGACCATCCGGGGCACTATCGCACCAACACGGGAGCCAGCTTCGTTGACGATGAATCTCCCCATTCGATCTTTTGGGTTTCTCGGGTTTACCCCTGAACGGTTTCACGTACTCTTGAACTCTCTCTTCAAAGTTCTTTTCAACTTTCCCTCACGGTACTTGTTCGCTATCGGTCTCGTGGTCATATTTAGCCTTAGATGGAGTTTACCACCCACTTAGGGCTGCACTCTCAAGCAACCCGACTCTAAGGAGAGATCCACCCGAGACGCGTACCGGTCGCTACGGGCCTGGCACCCTCTATGGGTAAGTGGCCCCATTCAAGATGGACTTGGACGCGATTCGATGTCTCGGGATAAACGGATCCTCCTGAACACTACATTTCCCAGCGGCGTTAACCGCGGGATTCAGTGCTGGGCTCATTCCTGTTCGCTCGCCGCTACTAAGGAAATCCTTGTTAGTTTCTTTTCCTCCGCTTATTAATATGCTTAAATTCAGCGGGTAATCTCGCCTGCTCTGAGGTCGTCGAAATTTTATTATTTCTTTTCAAAGTTATACCACAAACTGTACGCTCTTTTCGGGGTTTCGACACGTAATACGAAAGGTATATTAATACCAACGACGCACAGGGATTATGTCGTTCGATTTTTTCCTTGTATCGTTCGATAACCAACTATTTTTCTCTTTTCGGATCAACACAATATCGTCGACTACTCGAAGGTACGTACGAGCCAAAATGAAAGCTCGGTGTCTCCTCTCTCTTTTGTTCGACAAAAGAAAAAAGGCACTTAAAACGCCGCATATTCGGGCAGGCGGGACAACGACAAAAAAAAAAAACGACGACGACGACGTCCGGTTGTTCTCGACTCGCGTCGGAGTATATATGTATATATTATAATCGGATATATCTTTTTATCTATCCAGGGCGCGTTAAAACAAACGACGAGGAGAGACTACGACAACGAGGAGATAAAGGTCGGACACCTTTTCTTCTTACCCTCGGCGCGCTCTCGCACACGATCGTTTCATGTTTCTTTTGTCCCCTAAAGGATACATATACCGTTACAACATATTTACGTTCGAATATACACTCGACGGTCGATAAACCGTAAAGACGCATCGTCCGATACGTTTTTTCTTTTGCTGTCGCGTTCCGACGCAAAATCCCAAGAAAAGGGCGAGAATGCCAGAGACAGCCATGTAAACCATCGGTGACTTATCATGGTCCAGAGAATAAAGGGTTAAAGGAAAAAAGAAATCCCATTTTTAACGTGCGTGGTACACCTTCGTCGTGTATATATCGTTCGATGAAACCACGAGCGCACAAAAGGAGGAACAAAAGCGTTTCGAGATCGATCTTCGGTGTAAATGTCATTGTTCATTTGCGTTCGACCGTTGTTCGATAAAAGAAATTTAACACACGAACAACAATGAAGGGAGACTCTCGCAAGACGATCACCAAATAAGCGTTTATCGTTCGATCGGTCCGGGTTTTTCAACGTCCGTCCGGCACAATTATGCACTTCGAGGACTGGACGACCGGAACCCGTATTGGGATCGCGCGGTCTTCCGCTTCTAATCAACGACAACGAAGCGATCTGCGCTTGTAAATGTTAAAAAAAACGTGGCGAAGCTACGATCTCGTAATAATTTAACCGTGAAAGAGCTTCCGTCGCACGTTTATTTTTAACTTTTCCCCTCGTTGTATAAACTTTCGCACCGTCGAAAAAAAAATTCGACAATCATTTCAGACAACGTCGGGAGCGCGGAGAAACGCCGTAAACACGCTCTACTCTCGGCTTGCTTCCTTCAATTGGTGTCTAACAATTCTCTCGCAGGGCGAAGAATCATTTTCTCTCTCGTCTAAATATCCTTCTGTAGTTAGGTGTTTTCGACTCGGGAGCGCTCTTTCACGGGCGGTCGTATATGGTCTCTTTTAGGGGTTTAACTAGAAACCACGACTCACGCAAGCCGAGATAAGCGCATTCCGCCGAGAAGATCCTAAAAACTAAGAATTGCGAGATATACGAAAATGTTCTTCTGTCGCCTGTGAAAAAAATGAACACTAGCAAAGAGAGGGCGAGACACGAACGTTCCATTTAACATTCTCCGCGTCAAACGCCGACGAAATGTCCAACCATCGCTCGTACGTTTTCGCCAATTTCGCAAGTTGTTCTCTCTCTCGCGTTCGACCATCGGATCCCGCTCCGAAACGTTCGACTTTTCGGCGTTTAACAGTTTCGTTTTATCTAGTCGAACGACGAGCGGTACCGAAAAAAATTTAACAATGAAGAGAAAACCTTTTGCTG
>NW_027474112.1:40000-55000 GCF_050947335.1 Megachile rotundata | reverse complement strand
CACAATATCGGTGTTCTTTCGCCTTTTTTCATAAATACCATTTTTTGCAATGAACCAATATCAGCTTAAACGTTCCTTTTTTATTTGGTTCTTCTCTCTCCTCTCATGTGTTTCAGTCATATTAAAAATTGTTGTTCCTCCAAACTCTCTCTATTCTCTCTCCTTTCACTCTCTTTGGTATTTTATTTAAGACACACCGATAAAGGTTAGCGCGTACAGTGGCGTGCTGAACGTACCGTGATAGCGCGTACAACGGACATGCTGTTCGAAAAACGAACAAGAGGAAGCACGTACAAAGGTAGCTCGCGCTAGGCATATATCGATACGAAACCTCCGTTTTTAGTCTCTCTTTTCGTCGTGGATATCGAAGAAGCGCGTAAAAGAAAATCCCGCTAAAACTCTCTCCGTGCCGGAAAGTGTGTATCCGTTGAAATTTTGGAAGCACGTACACCCGCTTTCACGCTTTACATCGAAACGGTATAAGCACGTAAACCACACACGCTCCGTATTGAACCTCCACAATATCGGTGTTCTTTCCGCCTTTTTCATAAATACCATTTTTTTGTGATGAACCAATATCAGCTTAAACGTTCCCTTTTTTTATTTGGTTCTTCTCTCATGTGTTTTTCAGTCATATTAAATTTTTGTTCCTCCAAACTCTCTCTTCTATTCTCTCCTTTCAACTCTCTTTGGTATTTTATTTAAGACACACCGATAAAGGTTAGCGCGTACAAGTGGCGTGCTGAACGTACCGTGATAGCGCGTACAACGGACATGCTGTTCGAAAAAAACAAATCGGAGCAAGCACGTACACAGAGAATTTTAGCTCGCGCTGGGCACATCGATTCTTACAAATCCACCCAAATTTTTATTTTCTCTCTCTCAAAATTTCGTGTCATAGTTACGATACACACCGTAATAATATTTTTTGTACGTATAAGCGAAAACTCGATGTAATATCGAGAAATCACCCGTACCGAAAACTCTTCACTTTGGAAGAAGTTTCCATTTCAGAAACCGTTTTTACGAGTCATAGTTACATATTATTTCGTTTCAATATCTCTGCGCTGTACGTATAGTGAAGCATTTATTTAATATTTTACTTCATCGTACCGAAAAACTCTCCGCGAAGAAGAAGTTTTCTCGCGCATCGAGAAAATATTTAGGCGTTCGAGACGCACAAAACATTAAGGGGACGTAATATCATTTCTGAATTTCGGAATAAATATTCCGTTTCAAAATTTTTTAGCCTCTCGACTGAAGGCGTTGTAACGAACAAGTTCGTTCAACACCACTATCTAATTCATTTTTAAAATAAATTTTATAAAACCTTTTTTGGCCCGTTTTAGAACGGTCGGTTTTATTCTATCCCTTTTTAATTTTTAGTAGCCTGTGCCGCTTGAGTCAGTACAACGTACACACCAAAGTGCATACGAGTCACCAGCCTCATGTTAAAGGTTCGTCGCATATGTGCCATTTGGTCTTAGACGCCGACACGCGACAATGCAGTGTGGAGAAAATCCTGCATCGATACCGAGAACACGAACAGTCGAGGCAACACGAAGTTACGCACGAGGAGCGGTGGACTAGTTCTCAACCGAGGTCATAGAATAGCCACGCGCCCGACTCTGTTCCGTCTGGTACGATCGGACCGAACGTCTCCTTATAGGTACCGAACGGCCGGCCGGATGGTCGGCGACGCCGGCCGTTACGCACGGGCGCTTACGATGCTAACGCGCGATCCGAACGTGCCAATTCGAAAGTGCGGTAAAACTTAGCGCGAAAAAATCGATTTTTCAAAAAGTTGTCAAACACGCTAAAAAGTATACGGACGATGTTTTAACAATTATTTTACGAAATTTAATGACAAAATTAATCGAAAAAAAATTTTTTTTCCTTTTCTCGCCAAAATAAATACCAAACGAATTTCTAACGTAATAAACGAGTAACAAATAACAGTATACGTCCAAATAACATACAAGAATCGAGAAAATATTTATATTTTTTCAAAAAATTGAGCAAAAATCTCTCCGCATAGTCGGTTCGGTGCCGAGTCCGAACGTACCAAAGTCCCTCCGGCATAGTCGGTTCGGTGAATCGACGACTGACAACCTATATAAAAAACGATTAAAACCTATAGAATAACGTATCACTAGAACATTTATACCATTTTGGCACGTTCGGATTCATAATTAACGAAATTATCGAAAATTTTTCATTGCGCATAGTCGGTTCGGTGAAAAGGTGACTGACAACCTATATTAAAAATGATTAAAACGTATAGAATAACGCACTACTAGAACATTTATACCATTTTGGCACGTTCGGATTCATAATTAACGAAATTATCCAAAATTTTTCGTTCCGCATAGTCGGTTCGGTGAAACGATGACTGACAACCTATATAAAAAACGATTAAAACCAATAGAATAACGTATCACTAGAACATTTATACAATTTTGGCACGTTCGGATTCATAAATAACAAAATTATTGAAAATTTTTCGTTCCGCATAGTCGGTTCGGTAGGCCGTCCGACCGGGACCAAGTCCTTCCGGCATAGTCGGTTCGGTGAAACGATGACTGACAACCTATATTAAAAACGATTAAAACCTATAGAATAACGTATTACTGGAACATTTCTACCACCTCGGCACGCTCGGATTCATAAATAACAAAATTATTGAGAATTATTCGTTCCGCATAGTCGGTTCGGTGAAACGATGACTGACAACCTATATTAAAAACGATTAAAACCTATAGAATAACGTATTACTGGAACATTTATACAATTTTTGCACGTTCGGATTCATAAATAACAAAATTATTGAAAATTATTCGTTCCGCATAGTCGGTTCGGTGAAACGATGACTGACAACCTATATTAAAAACGATTAAAACCTATAGAATAACGTATTACTGGAACATTTATACAATTTTTGCACGTTCGGATTCATAAATAACAAAATTATTGAAAATTATTCGTTCCGCATAGTCGGTTCGGTGAAACGATGACTGACAACCTATATTAAAAACGATTAAAACCTATAGAATAACGTATTACTGGAACATTTATACAATTTTTGCACGTTCGGATTCATAAATAACAAAATTATTGAAAATTATTCGTTCCGCATAGTCGGTTCGGTGGGCCGTCCGAGCACGACCAAGTCCGTCCGGCATAGTCGGTTCGGTGAAACGATGACTGACAACCTATACTAAGAACGATTAAAACCAATAGAATAACGTATTACTAGAACGTTTATACAACTTTGGCACGTTCGGATTCATAAATAACAAAATTATTGAGAATTATTCGTTCCGCATAGTCGGTTCGGTGAAACGATGATTGACAACCTGTATAAAAATTGTTCATAACCGATAAAGTAACGTATTTCTAGCACCGATATACCGTTTCGGCACTTTCGGATACATAATTAACGAAATTATCGAAAATTTTTCATTCCGCATAGTCGGTTCGGTGAAACGATGACTGACAACCTATAATAAAAACGATTAAAACCTATCGAATATCGTATGACTAGAAGATTTATACCGCTTTGACACGTTCGGATTAATAAATAACAAAATTATTGAAAATTTTTCGTTCCGCATAGTCGGTTCGGTGGGCCGTCCGAGCACGACCAAGTCCTTCCGGCATAGTCGGTTCGGTGAAACGATGACTGACAACATATATAAAAAACGATCAAAACCTATAGAATAACGTATTGCTAGAACATTTATACCACTTTGGCACGTTCGGATTCATTATTAACGTAATTATCGAAATTTTTTCATTCCGCATTGTCGGTTCGGTGAAACGATGATTGACAACCTATATAAAAATTGCTCAAAACCAATAAAGTAACGTATATCTAGCACCGCTATACCGTTTCGGCACGTTCGGATTCATAAATGTCGAAATTAACGGAGAAACATCGTTCCGCATAGTCGGTTCGGTGAACCGATGACTGACAACGCATATAAAAAACACTTAGAATCGATGCCGTAGCCGATTTCTATTGCCGCTAGAACGTTTTGGTACGTCCGAATTCAATATCGTAGAAATCATCCACGAAACTCTGTTCCGCATAGTCGGTTCGGTGGACCGTCCGAGTGCGACCAAGTCCCTCCGGCATAGTCGGTTCGGTGGATCGGCTACTGACAACCTATTGAATTATTGCTTAGAATAGATAAAGTAACGTATTTCTAGTGTCCCTATACCGTTTTGGCACGTTCGGATGCACTATTGTAGATATTATCGATAAAACTCCGTTCCGCTTAGTCGGTTCGGTGAACCGATGACCGACAACGCATAGAAAAATCACTCAGTATCGATACTGTAACAGATTTCTATTACCGCCATAACGTTTTTGTACGTTCGAATTCAAAATGGTAGAAATTATCGACGAAACTCCGTTCCGCTTAGTCGGTTCGGTACGGAGCGCAACCGCGACGATGTCCCCCCGGCATAGTCGGTTCGGTGGATCGGCTACTGACAACCTATTGAATTAATGCTCAGAATCGATGCAGTAACGTATTTCTAGCATTCCTATACCGTTTTGGCACGTTCGGATCCACTATTGTACATATTATCGACAAAACTCCGTTCCGCTTAGTCGGTTCGGTGAACCGATGACCGACAACGCATAGAAAAATCACTCAGTATCGATACTGTAACGGATTTCTATTACCGCCATAACGTTTTTGTACGTTCGAATTCAAAATGGTAGAAATTATCGACGAAACTCCGTTCCGCTTAGTCGGTTCGGTACGGAGCGCAACCGCGACTATGTCCCCCCGGCATAGTCGGTTCAGTGGATCGGCTACTGACAACCTATTGAATTAATGCTCAGAATCGATGCAGTAACGTATTTCTAGCATTCCTATACCGTTTTGGCACGTTCGGATCCACTATTGTAGATATTATCGATAAAATTCCGTTCCGCTTAGTCGGTTCGGTGAACCGATGACTGACAACGCATAGAAGAAACACTTAGAATCGATACTGTAACGGATTTCTATTTCCCCCCATAACGTTTTTGTACGTTCGAATTCAAAATGGTAGAAATTATCGACGAAACTCCGTTCCGCTTAGTCGGTTCGGTACGGAGCGCAACCGCGACTATGTCCCCCCGGCATAGTCGGTTCGGTGGATCGGCTACTGACAACCTATTGAATTAATGCTCAGAATCGATGCAGTAACGTATTTCTAGCATTCCTATACCGTTTTGGCACGTTCGGATCCACTATTGTAGATATTATCGATAAAATTCCGTTCCGCTTAGTCGGTTCGGTGAACCGATGACTGACAACGCATAGAAGAAACACTTAGAATCGATACTGTAACGGATTTCTATTTCCCCCCATAACGTTTTTGTACGTTCGAATTCAAAATGGTAGAAATTATCGACGAAACTCCGTTCCGCTTAGTCGGTTCGGTACGGAGCGCAACCGCGACTATGTCCCCCGGGCATAGTCGGTTCGGTGGATCGGCTACTGACAACCTATTGAATTAATGCTTAGAATAGATAAAGTAACGTATTTCTAGCATTCCTGTACCAGTTTGGCACGTTCGGGTGCGCAATTGTTCGAGTTATCGACGAAACTCCGTTCCGCATAGTCGGTTCGGTGCGTCGTTTACATTTTCTAAGTCCTGGCCGCGTATTGCTTTCTCATTTCCAAAGTCCTGGCCGCGTATTGCTTTCTCATTTCCATAGTCCTGGCCGCGTATTGCTTTCTCATTTCCAAAGTCCTGGCCGCGTATTGCTTTCTCATTTCCAAAGTCCTGGCCGCGTATTGCTTTCTCATTTCCAAAGTCCTGGCCGCGTATTGCTTTCTCATTTTCAATGTCCTGGCCGCGTATTGCTTTCCGTCTTTCTAACATCCGACCGTGTAGTACTTAGCATTTTCGAAGTCTCAGCCGCGTTATGAGATTTATTTTTTTAAGTCCGCCGGCGCTCATGGCTTTATTTTTTTCTCTACGCGCGCGCGCGTGCCTTTCTATTTTTTTTCTAAGTCCAACGGCGTATTGCTTTCAAAAAATTTTCTTCGCGCTTCGCGCGAACGAGGAACAAAAAAAAAATTTTTTTTTCCTCTCCTCTCACTTACTTTCCTTGCCTTTCCCCCCCCTTCTTCACCCTTTTCTTCACACTTTCGCTCTCTATATAATATATATATTATTATGTCTAATAATATAATCAACTATTATTTATTATATTAATATTATAATATAATATAATTTATAAGTGTGATGTTAAAACCTCATTCACACTCTCAAACTTATAATTAATTTGATCTCTCCAACACTTTTATTAGGGGCCTTTCTCCTCAAATCGTAATGTTCCACTGTAACATCGTGGACATAGATACTGAGGATAGACCACGGAGAGATCATATATTTCTGACACTTCTTGTATTAGAAACTTTGCGTTTCGTTGCTTTCGCAGATGTTCGTCGTCCACATCTTGTTGTGCGAGTCGCATATCTCAACCTTCGTTCTTTAATTCTCACAAAGTTGTACGAAGTCGCGAAATAAACATGTATCTCGCATTCGTACGAGAGGTGTCTGGCCTTCCTCAGAACACCTCTCTCTTTATTAGTACGATCTAAGTATATATCTCGTGTGTCTCGTGCCGAAGTCCAGAAAAATTTCTATAAACTTTGCCTTTTTTCCATACGGCAGACACATTTTTGCTTAGGACACCTCTATTTTGCTTTGCAAAATTTTATATAACTTTATTTTGGGGACGTAATCTTAGCATGTATTATTCGATGTATTTTAACATCAGTTACTTCTCGTCATTCGCCACAGTTCTGCTTTTTACCACACTTTGGGTCCTTTTCAACCCGCGGTAACATTTGGCGGAGAGCGACGCTGCCCCATCGTCCGGCATGTTCGGACCGTCGTCTCCCATATAGATACCGAACGGCCGTCCAAATGGTCGGCGACGCCGGCTCTTACGCACTGAACCTTATAGTGAAAAAGTGCGATTTTTGCTCAACTTTTCAAAAGTCGATTTTTACTTTAAAAATTTTACGAACTTCCCAACTTACGTTGTCGTTCGTCATATTTCCATGCACCACCAATTGCCATTTCATATCATTTCTCATGGTACGAAAGTATCGAAGTAAAAATACTTAGTCTTTCGTACGAGAGAAATTTTGCCTTAGGACACCTTCACAGTTCGTGTAAAATTTCATTAATTTTACTTTGAACATAATTCTAGTTTATGTCAGATCGATGCATTTTAGCAACGATTATTCGTACTTGCCAAAGTTCCGCTTATACGTATATTGGGTCTGTTTGACCCGCGGTAACTTATGGCGGAGAACGACGCTGCCCCATCGTCCGGTATGTTCGGACCGTCGTCTCCCATATAGATACCGAACGGCCGTCCAAATGGTCGGCGACGCCGGCTCTTACGCACTGAACCTTATAGTGAAAAAGTGCGATTTTTACTCAACTTTTCAAAAGTCGATTTTTACTTTAAAAATTTTACGAACTTCCCAACTTACGTTGTCGTTCGTCATATTTCCATGCACCACCAATTGTCATTTCATATCATTTCTCATGGTACGAAAGTATCGAAGTAAAAATACTTAGTCTTTCGTACGAGAGAAATTTTGCCTTAGGACACCTTCAGTTCGTGTAAAATTTCATTAATTTTACTTTGAACATAATTCTAGTTTATGTCAGATCGATGCATTTTAGCAACGATTATTCGTACTTGCCAAAGTTCCGCTTATACGTATATTGGGTCTTTTTGACCCGCGGTAACTTTTGGCGGAGAACGACGCTGCCCCATCGTCCGGTATGTTCGGACCGTCGTCTCCCATATAGATACCGAACGGCCGGCCGGATGGTCGGCGACGCCGGCCGTTACGCACGGGCGCTTACGATGCTAACGCGCGATCCGAACGTGCCAATTCGAGAGTGCGGTAAAACTTAGCGTGAAAAAATCGATTTTCCAAAAAGTTGTAAAACACGTTTAAAATGATGATAAATGAATTCGTGTATAAAAAATTTTTTTTTTCGGTAGAAATTGAGAAAAAACCGCTCCGCATAGTCGGTTCGGTGAAACGATGACTGATAACCCATTAAAATAATGATCAGACCTGTTAGAGCATTGTATTCTTAGTACTCCTATATGGTTTTGGTACGTTCGGATTCATAAATGAGGAAGTTATTAATAATAAATCGTTCCGCATAGTCGGTTCGGTGAAACAATGACTGATAACCCATTAAAATAATGATCAGACCTGTTAGAGCATTGTATTCTTAATACTCCTATATGGTTTTGGCACGTTCGGATTCATAAATGAGGATGTTATTAATAAGAAATCGCTCCGCATAGTCGGTTCGGTGAAACAATGACTGATAACCCATTAAAATAATGATCAGACCTGTTAGAGCATTGTATTCTTAGTACTCCTATATGGTTTTGGCACGTTCGGATTCATAAATGAGGAAGTTATTAATAATAAATCGTTCCGCATAGTCGGTTCAGCGGTGAGTTCGTGCACGACTAAGTCCCACCGGCATAGTCGGTTCGGTCAAACTATGACTGACAACCCATTCCAAAAACGATTGGACTCGTTAGAGCAGTGTACTCTTAGTACTCCTATATGGTTTTGGCACGTTCGGATTCATAAATGAGGATGTTATTAATAAGAAATCGCTCCGCATAGTCGGTTCGGTGAAACAATGACTGATAACCCATTAAAATAATGATCAGACCTGTTAGAGCATTGTATTCTTAATACTCCTATATGGTTTTGGCACGTTCGGATTCATAAATGAGGATGTTATTAATAATAAATCGTTCCGCATAGTCGGTTCAGCGGTGAGTTCGTGCACGACTAAGTCCCACCGGCATAGTCGGTTCGGTCAAACTATGACTGACAACCCATTCCAAAAACGATTGGACTCGTTAGAGCAGTGTACTCTTAGTACTCCTATATGGTTTTGGCACGTTCGGATTCATAAATGAGGATGTTATTAATAAGAAATCGCTCCGCATAGTCGGTTCGGTGAAACAATGACTGATAACCCATTAAAATAATGATCAGACCTGTTAGAGCATTGTATTCTTAATACTCCTATATGGTTTTGGCACGTTCGGATTCATAAATGAGGATGTTATTAATAATAAATCGTTCCGCATAGTCGGTTCAGCGGTGAGTTCGTGCACGACTAAGTCCCACCGGCATAGTCGGTTCGGTCAAACTATGACTGACAACCCATTCCAAAAACGATTGGACTCGTTAGAGCAGTGTATTCTTAGTACTCCTATATGGTTTTGGTACGTTCGGATTCATAAATGAGGAAGTTATTAATAATAAATCGTTCCGCATAGTCGGTTCAGCGGTGAGTTCGTGCACGACTAAGTCCCACCGGCATAGTCGGTTCGGTCAAACTATGACTGACAACCCATTCCAAAAACGATTGGACTCGTTAGAGCAGTGTACTCTTAGTACTCCTATATGGTTTTGGCACGTTCGGATTCATAAATGAGGATGTTATTAATAAGAAATCGCTCCGCATAGTCGGTTCGGTGAAACAATGACTGATAACCCATTAAAATAATGATCAGACCTGTTAGAGCATTGTATTCTTAATACTCCTATATGGTTTTGGCACGTTCGGATTCATAAATGAGGATGTTATTAATAATAAATCGTTCCGCATAGTCGGTTCAGCGGTGAGTTCGTGCACGACTAAGTCCCACCGGCATAGTCGGTTCGGTCAAACTATGACTGACAACCCATTCCAAAAACGATTGGACTCGTTAGAGCAGTGTATTCTTAGTACTCCTATATGGTTTTGGTACGTTCGGATTCATAAATGAGGAAGTTATTAATAATAAATCGTTCCGCATAGTCGGTTCAGCGGTGAGTTCGTGCACGACTAAGTCCCACCGGCATAGTCGGTTCGGTCAAACTATGACTGACAACCCATTCCAAAAACGATTGGACTCGTTAGAGCAGTGTACTCTTAGTACTCCTATATGGTTTTGGCACGTTCGGATTCATAAATGAGGATGTTATTAATAAGAAATCGCTCCGCATAGTCGGTTCGGTGAAACAATGACTGATAACCCATTAAAATAATGATCAGACCTGTTAGAGCATTGTATTCTTAATACTCCTATATGGTTTTGGCACGTTCGGATTCATAAATGAGGATGTTATTAATAATAAATCGTTCCGCATAGTCGGTTCAGCGGTGAGTTCGTGCACGACTAAGTCCCACCGGCATAGTCGGTTCGGTCAAACTATGACTGACAACCCATTCCAAAAACGATTGGACTCGTTAGAGCAGTGTATTCTTAGTACTCCTATATGGTTTTGGTACGTTCGGATTCATAAATGAGGAAGTTATTAATAATAAATCGTTCCGCATAGTCGGTTCAGCGGTGAGTTCGTGCACGACTAAGTCCCACCGGCATAGTCGGTTCGGTCAAACTATGACTGACAACCCATTCCAAAAACGATTGGACTCGTTAGAGCAGTGTACTCTTAGTACTCCTATATGGTTTTGGCACGTTCGGATTCATAAATGAGGATGTTATTAATAAGAAATCGCTCCGCATAGTCGGTTCGGTGAAACAATGACTGATAACCCATTAAAATAATGATCAGACCTGTTAGAGCATTGTATTCTTAATACTCCTATATGGTTTTGGCACGTTCGGATTCATAAATGAGGATGTTATTAATAATAAATCGTTCCGCATAGTCGGTTCAGCGGTGAGTTCGTGCACGACTAAGTCCCACCGGCATAGTCGGTTCGGTCAAACTATGACTGACAACCCATTCCAAAAACGATTGGACTCGTTAGAGCAGTATACTCTTAGTACTCCTATATGGTTTTGGCACGTTCGGATTCATAAATGAGGATGTTATTAATAAGAAATCGCTCCGCATAGTCGGTTCGGTGAAACAATGACTGATAACCCATTAAAATAATGATCAGACCTGTTAGAGCATTGTATTCTTAATACTCCTATATGGTTTTGGCACGTTCGGATTCATAAATGAGGATGTTATTAATAATAAATCGTTCCGCATAGTCGGTTCAGCGGTGAGTTCGTGCACGACTAAGTCCCACCGGCATAGTCGGTTCGGTCAAACTATGACTGACAACCCATTCCAAAAACGATTGGACTCGTTAGAGCAGTGTATTCTTAGTACTCCTATATGGTTTTGGTACGTTCGGATTCATAAATGAGGAAGTTATTAATAATAAATCGTTCCGCATAGTCGGTTCAGCGGTGAGTTCGTGCACGACTAAGTCCCACCGGCATAGTCGGTTCGGTCAAACTATGACTGACAACCCATTCCAAAAACGATTGGACTCGTTAGAGCAGTGTACTCTTAGTACTCCTATATGGTTTTGGCACGTTCGGATTCATAAATGAGGATGTTATTAATAAGAAATCGCTCCGCATAGTCGGTTCGGTGAAACAATGACTGATAACCCATTAAAATAATGATCAGACCTGTTAGAGCATTGTATTCTTAATACTCCTATATGGTTTTGGCACGTTCGGATTCATAAATGAGGATGTTATTAATAATAAATCGTTCCGCATAGTCGGTTCAGCGGTGAGTTCGTGCACGACTAAGTCCCACCGGCATAGTCGGTTCGGTCAAACTATGACTGACAACCCATTCCAAAAACGATTGGACTCGTTAGAGCAGTGTATTCTTAGTACTCCTATATGGTTTTGGTACGTTCGGATTCATAAATGAGGAAGTTATTAATAATAAATCGTTCCGCATAGTCGGTTCAGCGGTGAGTTCGTGCACGACTAAGTCCCACCGGCATAGTCGGTTCGGTCAAACTATGACTGACAACCCATTCCAAAAACGATTGGACTCGTTAGAGCAGTGTACTCTTAGTACTCCTATATGGTTTTGGCACGTTCGGATTCATAAATGAGGATGTTATTAATAAGAAATCGCTCCGCATAGTCGGTTCGGTGAAACAATGACTGATAACCCATTAAAATAATGATCAGACCTGTTAGAGCATTGTATTCTTAATACTCCTATATGGTTTTGGCACGTTCGGATTCATAAATGAGGATGTTATTAATAATAAATCGTTCCGCATAGTCGGTTCAGCGGTGAGTTCGTGCACGACTAAGTCCCACCGGCATAGTCGGTTCGGTCAAACTATGACTGACAACCCATTCCAAAAACGATTGGACTCGTTAGAGCAGTGTATTCTTAGTACTCCTATATGGTTTTGGTACGTTCGGATTCATAAATGAGGAAGTTATTAATAATAAATCGTTCCGCATAGTCGGTTCAGCGGTGAGTTCGTGCACGACTAAGTCCCACCGGCATAGTCGGTTCGGTCAAACTATGACTGACAACCCATTCCAAAAACGATTGGACTCGTTAGAGCAGTGTACTCTTAGTACTCCTATATGGTTTTGGCACGTTCGGATTCATAAATGAGGATGTTATTAATAAGAAATCGCTCCGCATAGTCGGTTCGGTGAAACAATGACTGATAACCCATTAAAATAATGATCAGACCTGTTAGAGCATTGTATTCTTAATACTCCTATATGGTTTTGGCACGTTCGGATTCATAAATGAGGATGTTATTAATAATAAATCGTTCCGCATAGTCGGTTCAGCGGTGAGTTCGTGCACGACTAAGTCCCACCGGCATAGTCGGTTCGGTCAAACTATGACTGACAACCCATTCCAAAAACGATTGGACTCGTTAGAGCAGTGTATTCTTAGTACTCCTATATGGTTTTGGTACGTTCGGATTCATAAATGAGGAAGTTATTAATAATAAATCGTTCCGCATAGTCGGTTCAGCGGTGAGTTCGTGCACGACTAAGTCCCACCGGCATAGTCGGTTCGGTCAAACTATGACTGACAACCCATTCCAAAAACGATTGGACTCGTTAGAGCAGTGTACTCTTAGTACTCCTATATGGTTTTGGCACGTTCGGATTCATAAATGAGGATGTTATTAATAAGAAATCGCTCCGCATAGTCGGTTCGGTGAAACAATGACTGATAACCCATTAAAATAATGATCAGACCTGTTAGAGCATTGTATTCTTAATACTCCTATATGGTTTTGGCACGTTCGGATTCATAAATGAGGATGTTATTAATAATAAATCGTTCCGCATAGTCGGTTCAGCGGTGAGTTCGTGCACGACTAAGTCCCACCGGCATAGTCGGTTCGGTCAAACTATGACTGACAACCCATTCCAAAAACGATTGGACTCGTTAGAGCAGTATACTCTTAGTACTCCTATATGGTTTTGGCACGTTCGGATTCATAAATGAGGATGTTATTAATAAGAAATCGCTCCGCATAGTCGGTTCGGTGAAACAATGACTGATAACCCATTAAAATAATGATCAGACCTGTTAGAGCATTGTATTCTTAATACTCCTATATGGTTTTGGCACGTTCGGATTCATAAATGAGGATGTTATTAATAATAAATCGTTCCGCATAGTCGGTTCAGCGGTGAGTTCGTGCACGACTAAGTCCCACCGGCATAGTCGGTTCGGTCAAACTATGACTGACAACCCATTCCAAAAACGATTGGACTCGTTAGAGCAGTGTATTCTTAGTACTCCTATATGGTTTTGGTACGTTCGGATTCATAAATGAGGAAGTTATTAATAATAAATCGTTCCGCATAGTCGGTTCAGCGGTGAGTTCGTGCACGACTAAGTCCCACCGGCATAGTCGGTTCGGTCAAACTATGACTGACAACCCATTCCAAAAACGATTGGACTCGTTAGAGCAGTGTACTCTTAGTACTCCTATATGGTTTTGGCACGTTCGGATTCATAAATGAGGATGTTATTAATAAGAAATCGCTCCGCATAGTCGGTTCGGTGAAACAATGACTGATAACCCATTAAAATAATGATCAGACCTGTTAGAGCATTGTATTCTTAATACTCCTATATGGTTTTGGCACGTTCGGATTCATAAATGAGGATGTTATTAATAATAAATCGTTCCGCATAGTCGGTTCAGCGGTGAGTTCGTGCACGACTAAGTCCCACCGGCATAGTCGGTTCGGTCAAACTATGACTGACAACCCATTCCAAAAACGATTGGACTCGTTAGAGCAGTGTATTCTTAGTACTCCTATATGGTTTTGGTACGTTCGGATTCATAAATGAGGAAGTTATTAATAATAAATCGTTCCGCATAGTCGGTTCAGCGGTGAGTTCGTGCACGACTAAGTCCCACCGGCATAGTCGGTTCGGTCAAACTATGACTGACAACCCATTCCAAAAACGATTGGACTCGTTAGAGCAGTGTACTCTTAGTACTCCTATATGGTTTTGGCACGTTCGGATTCATAAATGAGGATGTTATTAATAAGAAATCGCTCCGCATAGTCGGTTCGGTGAAACAATGACTGATAACCCATTAAAATAATGATCAGACCTGTTAGAGCATTGTATTCTTAATACTCCTATATGGTTTTGGCACGTTCGGATTCATAAATGAGGATGTTATTAATAATAAATCGTTCCGCATAGTCGGTTCAGCGGTGAGTTCGTGCACGACTAAGTCCCACCGGCATAGTCGGTTCGGTCAAACTATGACTGACAACCCATTCCAAAAACGATT
This sequence comes from Megachile rotundata, assembly GCF_050947335.1. Taxonomy (NCBI): domain Eukaryota; kingdom Metazoa; phylum Arthropoda; class Insecta; order Hymenoptera; family Megachilidae; genus Megachile; species Megachile rotundata. Next base: position 40,357 of record NW_027474112.1, on the reverse strand, counting down.
GGACTCGTTAGAGCAGTGTATTCTTAGTACTCCTATATTGTTTTGGCACGTTCGGATTCATAAATGAGGATGTTATTAATAATAAATCGTTCCGCGCAGTCGGTTCGTTGTGCTACCTTTCGTTTTCGCTCTAAGTCCTGTCACCGGTACATTCGATTTCGCTCTAAGTCCTCTTCGGTACTTTCCAATCGATGAAACGATCACCGACAACTCCTACAAACGGCAATTTTAATCGACAGGAGAACATTTTTCAGGTATATTCGCTACGGTTTATCACGTGCGGTACATTCAGGGTGAAATTAATAAATGTTTATCGTTAATTCAAGTATAAGCACAAGTTCTGGCAGCGTATTGCTT
>NW_027474112.1:32500-35000 GCF_050947335.1 Megachile rotundata | reverse complement strand
AGCGACGGACAGTCTTCGCCTCGGGCCTTAGACCGACACGCAACGGGTCGCGACGTTCTACTAGGGGAGAAGTGCACGACTACATAGCCGGAACATTCGCCGCGGGTGGTGTGCCCACGCCGATGGGAAACCCGCCGTAACGGGACCATCCGGGGCACTATCGCACCAACACGGGAGCCAGCTTCGTTGACGATGAATCTCCCCATTCGATCTTTTGGGTTTCTCGGGTTTACCCCTGAACGGTTTCACGTACTCTTGAACTCTCTCTTCAAAGTTCTTTTCAACTTTCCCTCACGGTACTTGTTCGCTATCGGTCTCGTGGTCATATTTAGCCTTAGATGGAGTTTACCACCCACTTAGGGCTGCACTCTCAAGCAACCCGACTCTAAGGAGAGATCCACCCGAGACGCGTACCGGTCGCTACGGGCCTGGCACCCTCTATGGGTAAGTGGCCCCATTCAAGATGGACTTGGACGCGATTCGATGTCTCGGGATAAACGGATCCTCCTGAACACTACATTTCCCAGCGGCGTTAACCGCGGGATTCAGTGCTGGGCTCATTCCTGTTCGCTCGCCGCTACTAAGGAAATCCTTGTTAGTTTCTTTTCCTCCGCTTATTAATATGCTTAAATTCAGCGGGTAATCTCGCCTGCTCTGAGGTCGTCGAAATTTTATTATTTCTTTTCAAAGTTATACCACAAACTGTACGCTCTTTTCGGGGTTTCGACACGTAATACGAAAGGTATATTAATACCAACGACGCACAGGGATTATGTCGTTCGATTTTTTCCTTGTATCGTTCGATAACCAACTATTTTTCTCTTTTCGGATCAACACAATATCGTCGACTACTCGAAGGTACGTACGAGCCAAAATGAAAGCTCGGTGTCTCCTCTCTCTTTTGTTCGACAAAAGAAAAAAGGCACTTAAAACGCCGCATATTCGGGCAGGCGGGACAACGACAAAAAAAAAAAACGACGACGACGACGTCCGGTTGTTCTCGACTCGCGTCGGAGTATATATGTATATATTATAATCGGATATATCTTTTTATCTATCCAGGGCGCGTTAAAACAAACGACGAGGAGAGACTACGACAACGAGGAGATAAAGGTCGGACACCTTTTCTTCTTACCCTCGGCGCGCTCTCGCACACGATCGTTTCATGTTTCTTTTGTCCCCTAAAGGATACATATACCGTTACAACATATTTACGTTCGAATATACACTCGACGGTCGATAAACCGTAAAGACGCATCGTCCGATACGTTTTTTCTTTTGCTGTCGCGTTCCGACGCAAAATCCCAAGAAAAGGGCGAGAATGCCAGAGACAGCCATGTAAACCATCGGTGACTTATCATGGTCCAGAGAATAAAGGGTTAAAGGAAAAAAGAAATCCCATTTTTAACGTGCGTGGTACACCTTCGTCGTGTATATATCGTTCGATGAAACCACGAGCGCACAAAAGGAGGAACAAAAGCGTTTCGAGATCGATCTTCGGTGTAAATGTCATTGTTCATTTGCGTTCGACCGTTGTTCGATAAAAGAAATTTAACACACGAACAACAATGAAGGGAGACTCTCGCAAGACGATCACCAAATAAGCGTTTATCGTTCGATCGGTCCGGGTTTTTCAACGTCCGTCCGGCACAATTATGCACTTCGAGGACTGGACGACCGGAACCCGTATTGGGATCGCGCGGTCTTCCGCTTCTAATCAACGACAACGAAGCGATCTGCGCTTGTAAATGTTAAAAAAAACGTGGCGAAGCTACGATCTCGTAATAATTTAACCGTGAAAGAGCTTCCGTCGCACGTTTATTTTTAACTTTTCCCCTCGTTGTATAAACTTTCGCACCGTCGAAAAAAAAATTCGACAATCATTTCAGACAACGTCGGGAGCGCGGAGAAACGCCGTAAACACGCTCTACTCTCGGCTTGCTTCCTTCAATTGGTGTCTAACAATTCTCTCGCAGGGCGAAGAATCATTTTCTCTCTCGTCTAAATATCCTTCTGTAGTTAGGTGTTTTCGACTCGGGAGCGCTCTTTCACGGGCGGTCGTATATGGTCTCTTTTAGGGGTTTAACTAGAAACCACGACTCACGCAAGCCGAGATAAGCGCATTCCGCCGAGAAGATCCTAAAAACTAAGAATTGCGAGATATACGAAAATGTTCTTCTGTCGCCTGTGAAAAAAATGAACACTAGCAAAGAGAGGGCGAGACACGAACGTTCCATTTAACATTCTCCGCGTCAAACGCCGACGAAATGTCCAACCATCGCTCGTACGTTTTCGCCAATTTCGCAAGTTGTTCTCTCTCTCGCGTTCGACCATCGGATCCCGCTCCGAAACGTTCGACTTTTCGGCGTTTAACAGTTTCGTTTTATCTAGTCGAACGACGAGCGGTACCGAAAAAAATTTAACAATGAAGAGAAAACCTTTTGCTGCTAAAGGCAAACGCAAGCAGTCTTTAGTTATATAAACGACCCTCAGCCAGGCG
>NW_027474112.1:10000-27500 GCF_050947335.1 Megachile rotundata | reverse complement strand
ACCAATATCAGCTTAAACGTTCCTTTTTTATTTGGTTCTTCTCTCTCCTCTCATGTGTTTCAGTCATATTAAAAATTGTTGTTCCTCCAAACTCTCTCTATTCTCTCTCCTTTCACTCTCTTTGGTATTTTATTTAAGACACACCGATAAAGGTTAGCGCGTACAGTGGCGTGCTGAACGTACCGTGATAGCGCGTACAACGGACATGCTGTTCGAAAAACGAACAAGAGGAAGCACGTACAAAGGTAGCTCGCGCTAGGCATATATCGATACGAAACCTCCGTTTTTAGTCTCTCTTTTCGTCGTGGATATCGAAGAAGCGCGTAAAAGAAAATCCCGCTAAAACTCTCTCCGTGCCGGAAAGTGTGTATCCGTTGAAATTTTGGAAGCACGTACACCCGCTTTCACGCTTTACATCGAAACGGTATAAGCACGTAAACCACACACGCTCCGTATTGAACCTCCACAATATCGGTGTTCTTTCCGCCTTTTTCATAAATACCATTTTTTTGTGATGAACCAATATCAGCTTAAACGTTCCCTTTTTTTATTTGGTTCTTCTCTCATGTGTTTTTCAGTCATATTAAATTTTTGTTCCTCCAAACTCTCTCTTCTATTCTCTCCTTTCAACTCTCTTTGGTATTTTATTTAAGACACACCGATAAAGGTTAGCGCGTACAAGTGGCGTGCTGAACGTACCGTGATAGCGCGTACAACGGACATGCTGTTCGAAAAAAACAAATCGGAGCAAGCACGTACACAGAGAATTTTAGCTCGCGCTGGGCACATCGATTCTTACAAATCCACCCAAATTTTTATTTTCTCTCTCTCAAAATTTCGTGTCATAGTTACGATACACACCGTAATAATATTTTTTGTACGTATAAGCGAAAACTCGATGTAATATCGAGAAATCACCCGTACCGAAAACTCTTCACTTTGGAAGAAGTTTCCATTTCAGAAACCGTTTTTACGAGTCATAGTTACATATTATTTCGTTTCAATATCTCTGCGCTGTACGTATAGTGAAGCATTTATTTAATATTTTACTTCATCGTACCGAAAAACTCTCCGCGAAGAAGAAGTTTTCTCGCGCATCGAGAAAATATTTAGGCGTTCGAGACGCACAAAACATTAAGGGGACGTAATATCATTTCTGAATTTCGGAATAAATATTCCGTTTCAAAATTTTTTAGCCTCTCGACTGAAGGCGTTGTAACGAACAAGTTCGTTCAACACCACTATCTAATTCATTTTTAAAATAAATTTTATAAAACCTTTTTTGGCCCGTTTTAGAACGGTCGGTTTTATTCTATCCCTTTTTAATTTTTAGTAGCCTGTGCCGCTTGAGTCAGTACAACGTACACACCAAAGTGCATACGAGTCACCAGCCTCATGTTAAAGGTTCGTCGCATATGTGCCATTTGGTCTTAGACGCCGACACGCGACAATGCAGTGTGGAGAAAATCCTGCATCGATACCGAGAACACGAACAGTCGAGGCAACACGAAGTTACGCACGAGGAGCGGTGGACTAGTTCTCAACCGAGGTCATAGAATAGCCACGCGCCCGACTCTGTTCCGTCTGGTACGATCGGACCGAACGTCTCCTTATAGGTACCGAACGGCCGGCCGGATGGTCGGCGACGCCGGCCGTTACGCACGGGCGCTTACGATGCTAACGCGCGATCCGAACGTGCCAATTCGAAAGTGCGGTAAAACTTAGCGCGAAAAAATCGATTTTTCAAAAAGTTGTCAAACACGCTAAAAAGTATACGGACGATGTTTTAACAATTATTTTACGAAATTTAATGACAAAATTAATCGAAAAAAAATTTTTTTTCCTTTTCTCGCCAAAATAAATACCAAACGAATTTCTAACGTAATAAACGAGTAACAAATAACAGTATACGTCCAAATAACATACAAGAATCGAGAAAATATTTATATTTTTTCAAAAAATTGAGCAAAAATCTCTCCGCATAGTCGGTTCGGTGCCGAGTCCGAACGTACCAAAGTCCCTCCGGCATAGTCGGTTCGGTGAATCGACGACTGACAACCTATATAAAAAACGATTAAAACCTATAGAATAACGTATCACTAGAACATTTATACCATTTTGGCACGTTCGGATTCATAATTAACGAAATTATCGAAAATTTTTCATTGCGCATAGTCGGTTCGGTGAAAAGGTGACTGACAACCTATATTAAAAATGATTAAAACGTATAGAATAACGCACTACTAGAACATTTATACCATTTTGGCACGTTCGGATTCATAATTAACGAAATTATCCAAAATTTTTCGTTCCGCATAGTCGGTTCGGTGAAACGATGACTGACAACCTATATAAAAAACGATTAAAACCAATAGAATAACGTATTACTAGAACATTTATACAATTTTGGCACGTTCGGATTCATAAATAACAAAATTATTGAAAATTTTTCGTTCCGCATAGTCGGTTCGGTGGACCGTCTGATGCGAGACAATGTCCCACCGGCATAGTCGGTTCGGTGAATCGACGACTGACAACCTATATAAAAAACGATTAAAACCTATAGAATAACGTATCACTAGAACATTTATACCATTTTGGCACGTTCGGATTCATAATTAACGAAATTATCGAAAATTTTTCATTGCGCATTGTCGGTTCGATGAAAAGGTGACTGACAACCTATATTAAAAATGATTAAAACGTATAGAATAACGCACTACTAGAACATTTATACCATTTTGGCACGTTCGGATTCATAATTAACGAAATTATCCAAAATTTTTCGTTCCGCATAGTCGGTTCGGTGAAACGATGACTGACAACCTATATAAAAAACGATTAAAACCAATAGAATAACGTATTACTAGAACATTTATACAATTTTGGCACGTTCGGATTCATAAATAACAAAATTATTGAAAATTTTTCATTGCGCATAGTCGGTTCGGTGAAAAGGTGACTGACAACCTATATTAAAAATGATTAAAACGTATAGAATAACGCACTACTAGAACATTTATACCATTTTGGCACGTTCGGATTCATAATTAACGAAATTATCCAAAATTTTTCGTTCCGCATAGTCGGTTCGGTGAAACGATGACTGACAACCTATATAAAAAACGATTAAAACCAATAGAATAACGTATTACTAGAACATTTATACAATTTTGGCACGTTCGGATTCATAAATAACAAAATTATTGAAAATTTTTCGTTCCGCATAGTCGGTTCGGTGGACCGTCTGATGCGAGACAATGTCCCACCGGCATAGTCGGTTCGGTGAATCGACGACTGACAACCTATATAAAAAACGATTAAAACCTATAGAATAACGTATCACTAGAACATTTATACCATTTTGGCACGTTCGGATTCATAATTAACGAAATTATCGAAAATTTTTCATTGCGCATTGTCGGTTCGATGAAAAGGTGACTGACAACCTATATTAAAAATGATTAAAACGTATAGAATAACGCACTACTAGAACATTTATACCATTTTGGCACGTTCCTATTCATGATTAACGAAATTATCGAAAATTTTTCATTGCGCATAGTCGGTTCGGTGAAACGGTGACTGACAACCTATATTAAAAATGATTATAACGTATAGAATAACGTATCACTAGAACATTTATACAATTTTGGCACGTTCGGATTCATAAATAACAAAATTATTGAAAATTTTTCGTTCCGCATAGTCGGTTCGGTAGGCCGTCCGACCGGGACCAAGTCCTTCCGGCATAGTCGGTTCGGTGAAACGATGACTGACAACCTATATTAAAAACGATTAAAACCTATAGAATAACGTATTACTGGAACATTTCTACCACCTCGGCACGCTCGGATTCATAAATAACAAAATTATTGAGAATTATTCGTTCCGCATAGTCGGTTCGGTGAAACGATGACTGACAACCTATATTAAAAACGATTAAAACCTATAGAATAACGTATTACTGGAACATTTATACAATTTTTGCACGTTCGGATTCATAAATAACAAAATTATTGAAAATTATTCGTTCCGCATAGTCGGTTCGGTGAAACGATGACTGACAACCTATATTAAAAACGATTAAAACCTATAGAATAACGTATTACTGGAACATTTATACAATTTTTGCACGTTCGGATTCATAAATAACAAAATTATTGAAAATTATTCGTTCCGCATAGTCGGTTCGGTGAAACGATGACTGACAACCTATATTAAAAACGATTAAAACCTATAGAATAACGTATTACTGGAACATTTATACAATTTTTGCACGTTCGGATTCATAAATAACAAAATTATTGAAAATTATTCGTTCCGCATAGTCGGTTCGGTGAAACGATGACTGACAACCTATATTAAAAACGATTAAAACCTATAGAATAACGTATTACTGGAACATTTATACAATTTTTGCACGTTCGGATTCATAAATAACAAAATTATTGAAAATTATTCGTTCCGCATAGTCGGTTCGGTGAAACGATGACTGACAACCTATATTAAAAACGATTAAAACCTATAGAATAACGTATTACTGGAACATTTATACAATTTTTGCACGTTCGGATTCATAAATAACAAAATTATTGAAAATTATTCGTTCCGCATAGTCGGTTCGGTGAAACGATGACTGACAACCTATATTAAAAACGATTAAAACCTATAGAATAACGTATTACTGGAACATTTATACAATTTTTGCACGTTCGGATTCATAAATAACAAAATTATTGAAAATTATTCGTTCCGCATAGTCGGTTCGGTGGGCCGTCCGAGCACGACCAAGTCCGTCCGGCATAGTCGGTTCGGTGAAACGATGACTGACAACCTATACTAAGAACGATTAAAACCAATAGAATAACGTATTACTAGAACGTTTATACAACTTTGGCACGTTCGGATTCATAAATAACAAAATTATTGAGAATTATTCGTTCCGCATAGTCGGTTCGGTGAAACGATGATTGACAACCTGTATAAAAATTGTTCATAACCGATAAAGTAACGTATTTCTAGCACCGATATACCGTTTCGGCACTTTCGGATACATAATTAACGAAATTATCGAAAATTTTTCATTCCGCATAGTCGGTTCGGTGAAACGATGACTGACAACCTATAATAAAAACGATTAAAACCTATCGAATATCGTATGACTAGAAGATTTATACCGCTTTGACACGTTCGGATTCATAAATAACAAAATTATTGAAAATTATTCGTTCCGCATAGTCGGTTCGGTGGGCCGTCCGAGCACGACCAAGTCCGTCCGGCATAGTCGGTTCGGTGAAACGATGACTGACAACCTATACTAAGAACGATTAAAACCAATAGAATAACGTATTACTAGAACGTTTATACAACTTTGGCACGTTCGGATTCATAAATAACAAAATTATTGAGAATTATTCGTTCCGCATAGTCGGTTCGGTGAAACGATGATTGACAACCTGTATAAAAATTGTTCATAACCGATAAAGTAACGTATTTCTAGCACCGATATACCGTTTCGGCACTTTCGGATACATAATTAACGAAATTATCGAAAATTTTTCATTCCGCATAGTCGGTTCGGTGAAACGATGACTGACAACCTATAATAAAAACGATTAAAACCTATCGAATATCGTATGACTAGAAGATTTATACCGCTTTGACACGTTCGGATTAATAAATAACAAAATTATTGAAAATTATTCGTTCCGCATAGTCGGTTCGGTGGGCCGTCCGAGCACGACCAAGTCCGTCCGGCATAGTCGGTTCGGTGAAACGATGACTGACAACCTATACTAAGAACGATTAAAACCAATAGAATAACGTATTACTAGAACGTTTATACAACTTTGGCACGTTCGGATTCATAAATAACAAAATTATTGAGAATTATTCGTTCCGCATAGTCGGTTCGGTGAAACGATGATTGACAACCTGTATAAAAATTGTTCATAACCGATAAAGTAACGTATTTCTAGCACCGATATACCGTTTCGGCACTTTCGGATACATAATTAACGAAATTATCGAAAATTTTTCATTCCGCATAGTCGGTTCGGTGAAACGATGACTGACAACCTATAATAAAAACGATTAAAACCTATCGAATATCGTATGACTAGAAGATTTATACCGCTTTGACACGTTCGGATTAATAAATAACAAAATTATTGAAAATTATTCGTTCCGCATAGTCGGTTCGGTGGGCCGTCCGAGCACGACCAAGTCCGTCCGGCATAGTCGGTTCGGTGAAACGATGACTGACAACCTATACTAAGAACGATTAAAACCAATAGAATAACGTATTACTAGAACGTTTATACAACTTTGGCACGTTCGGATTCATAAATAACAAAATTATTGAGAATTATTCGTTCCGCATAGTCGGTTCGGTGAAACGATGATTGACAACCTGTATAAAAATTGTTCATAACCGATAAAGTAACGTATTTCTAGCACCGATATACCGTTTCGGCACTTTCGGATACATAATTAACGAAATTATCGAAAATTTTTCATTCCGCATAGTCGGTTCGGTGAAACGATGACTGACAACCTATAATAAAAACGATTAAAACCTATCGAATATCGTATGACTAGAAGATTTATACCGCTTTGACACGTTCGGATTAATAAATAACAAAATTATTGAAAATTATTCGTTCCGCATAGTCGGTTCGGTGGGCCGTCCGAGCACGACCAAGTCCGTCCGGCATAGTCGGTTCGGTGAAACGATGACTGACAACCTATACTAAGAACGATTAAAACCAATAGAATAACGTATTACTAGAACGTTTATACAACTTTGGCACGTTCGGATTCATAAATAACAAAATTATTGAGAATTATTCGTTCCGCATAGTCGGTTCGGTGAAACGATGATTGACAACCTGTATAAAAATTGTTCATAACCGATAAAGTAACGTATTTCTAGCACCGATATACCGTTTCGGCACTTTCGGATACATAATTAACGAAATTATCGAAAATTTTTCATTCCGCATAGTCGGTTCGGTGAAACGATGACTGACAACCTATAATAAAAACGATTAAAACCTATCGAATATCGTATGACTAGAAGATTTATACCGCTTTGACACGTTCGGATTAATAAATAACAAAATTATTGAAAATTATTCGTTCCGCATAGTCGGTTCGGTGGGCCGTCCGAGCACGACCAAGTCCGTCCGGCATAGTCGGTTCGGTGAAACGATGACTGACAACCTATACTAAGAACGATTAAAACCAATAGAATAACGTATTACTAGAACGTTTATACAACTTTGGCACGTTCGGATTCATAAATAACAAAATTATTGAGAATTATTCGTTCCGCATAGTCGGTTCGGTGAAACGATGATTGACAACCTGTATAAAAATTGTTCATAACCGATAAAGTAACGTATTTCTAGCACCGATATACCGTTTCGGCACTTTCGGATACATAATTAACGAAATTATCGAAAATTTTTCATTCCGCATAGTCGGTTCGGTGAAACGATGACTGACAACCTATAATAAAAACGATTAAAACCTATCGAATATCGTATGACTAGAAGATTTATACCGCTTTGACACGTTCGGATTAATAAATAACAAAATTATTGAAAATTTTTCGTTCCGCATAGTCGGTTCGGTGGGCCGTCCGAGCACGACCAAGTCCTTCCGGCATAGTCGGTTCGGTGAAACGATGACTGACAACATATATAAAAAACGATCAAAACCTATAGAATAACGTATTGCTAGAACATTTATACCACTTTGGCACGTTCGGATTCATTATTAACGTAATTATCGAAATTTTTTCATTCCGCATTGTCGGTTCGGTGAAACGATGATTGACAACCTATATAAAAATTGCTCAAAACCAATAAAGTAACGTATATCTAGCACCGCTATACCGTTTCGGCACGTTCGGATTCATAAATGTCGAAATTAACGGAGAAACATCGTTCCGCATAGTCGGTTCGGTGAACCGATGACTGACAACGCATATAAAAAACACTTAGAATCGATGCCGTAGCCGATTTCTATTGCCGCTAGAACGTTTTGGTACGTCCGAATTCAATATCGTAGAAATCATCCACGAAACTCTGTTCCGCATAGTCGGTTCGGTGGACCGTCCGAGTGCGACCAAGTCCCTCCGGCATAGTCGGTTCGGTGGATCGGCTACTGACAACCTATTGAATTATTGCTTAGAATAGATAAAGTAACGTATTTCTAGTGTCCCTATACCGTTTTGGCACGTTCGGATGCACTATTGTAGATATTATCGATAAAACTCCGTTCCGCTTAGTCGGTTCGGTGAACCGATGACCGACAACGCATAGAAAAATCACTCAGTATCGATACTGTAACAGATTTCTATTACCGCCATAACGTTTTTGTACGTTCGAATTCAAAATGGTAGAAATTATCGACGAAACTCCGTTCCGCTTAGTCGGTTCGGTACGGAGCGCAACCGCGACGATGTCCCCCCGGCATAGTCGGTTCGGTGGATCGGCTACTGACAACCTATTGAATTAATGCTCAGAATCGATGCAGTAACGTATTTCTAGCATTCCTATACCGTTTTGGCACGTTCGGATCCACTATTGTACATATTATCGACAAAACTCCGTTCCGCTTAGTCGGTTCGGTGAACCGATGACCGACAACGCATAGAAAAATCACTCAGTATCGATACTGTAACGGATTTCTATTACCGCCATAACGTTTTTGTACGTTCGAATTCAAAATGGTAGAAATTATCGACGAAACTCCGTTCCGCTTAGTCGGTTCGGTACGGAGCGCAACCGCGACTATGTCCCCCCGGCATAGTCGGTTCAGTGGATCGGCTACTGACAACCTATTGAATTAATGCTCAGAATCGATGCAGTAACGTATTTCTAGCATTCCTATACCGTTTTGGCACGTTCGGATCCACTATTGTAGATATTATCGATAAAATTCCGTTCCGCTTAGTCGGTTCGGTGAACCGATGACTGACAACGCATAGAAGAAACACTTAGAATCGATACTGTAACGGATTTCTATTTCCCCCCATAACGTTTTTGTACGTTCGAATTCAAAATGGTAGAAATTATCGACGAAACTCCGTTCCGCTTAGTCGGTTCGGTACGGAGCGCAACCGCGACTATGTCCCCCCGGCATAGTCGGTTCGGTGGATCGGCTACTGACAACCTATTGAATTAATGCTCAGAATCGATGCAGTAACGTATTTCTAGCATTCCTATACCGTTTTGGCACGTTCGGATCCACTATTGTAGATATTATCGATAAAATTCCGTTCCGCTTAGTCGGTTCGGTGAACCGATGACTGACAACGCATAGAAGAAACACTTAGAATCGATACTGTAACGGATTTCTATTTCCCCCCATAACGTTTTTGTACGTTCGAATTCAAAATGGTAGAAATTATCGACGAAACTCCGTTCCGCTTAGTCGGTTCGGTACGGAGCGCAACCGCGACTATGTCCCCCGGGCATAGTCGGTTCGGTGGATCGGCTACTGACAACCTATTGAATTAATGCTTAGAATAGATAAAGTAACGTATTTCTAGCATTCCTGTACCAGTTTGGCACGTTCGGGTGCGCAATTGTTCGAGTTATCGACGAAACTCCGTTCCGCATAGTCGGTTCGGTGCGTCGTTTACATTTTCTAAGTCCTGGCCGCGTATTGCTTTCTCATTTCCAAAGTCCTGGCCGCGTATTGCTTTCTCATTTCCATAGTCCTGGCCGCGTATTGCTTTCTCATTTCCAAAGTCCTGGCCGCGTATTGCTTTCTCATTTCCAAAGTCCTGGCCGCGTATTGCTTTCTCATTTCCAAAGTCCTGGCCGCGTATTGCTTTCTCATTTTCAATGTCCTGGCCGCGTATTGCTTTCCGTCTTTCTAACATCCGACCGTGTAGTACTTAGCATTTTCGAAGTCTCAGCCGCGTTATGAGATTTATTTTTTTAAGTCCGCCGGCGCTCATGGCTTTATTTTTTTCTCTACGCGCGCGCGCGTGCCTTTCTATTTTTTTTCTAAGTCCAACGGCGTATTGCTTTCAAAAAATTTTCTTCGCGCTTCGCGCGAACGAGGAACAAAAAAAAAATTTTTTTTTCCTCTCCTCTCACTTACTTTCCTTGCCTTTCCCCCCCCTTCTTCACCCTTTTCTTCACACTTTCGCTCTCTATATAATATATATATTATTATGTCTAATAATATAATCAACTATTATTTATTATATTAATATTATAATATAATATAATTTATAAGTGTGATGTTAAAACCTCATTCACACTCTCAAACTTATAATTAATTTGATCTCTCCAACACTTTTATTAGGGGCCTTTCTCCTCAAATCGTAATGTTCCACTGTAACATCGTGGACATAGATACTGAGGATAGACCACGGAGAGATCATATATTTCTGACACTTCTTGTATTAGAAACTTTGCGTTTCGTTGCTTTCGCAGATGTTCGTCGTCCACATCTTGTTGTGCGAGTCGCATATCTCAACCTTCGTTCTTTAATTCTCACAAAGTTGTACGAAGTCGCGAAATAAACATGTATCTCGCATTCGTACGAGAGGTGTCTGGCCTTCCTCAGAACACCTCTCTCTTTATTAGTACGATCTAAGTATATATCTCGTGTGTCTCGTGCCGAAGTCCAGAAAAATTTCTATAAACTTTGCCTTTTTTCCATACGGCAGACACATTTTTGCTTAGGACACCTCTATTTTGCTTTGCAAAATTTTATATAACTTTATTTTGGGGACGTAATCTTAGCATGTATTATTCGATGTATTTTAACATCAGTTACTTCTCGTCATTCGCCACAGTTCTGCTTTTTACCACACTTTGGGTCCTTTTCAACCCGCGGTAACATTTGGCGGAGAGCGACGCTGCCCCATCGTCCGGCATGTTCGGACCGTCGTCTCCCATATAGATACCGAACGGCCGTCCAAATGGTCGGCGACGCCGGCTCTTACGCACTGAACCTTATAGTGAAAAAGTGCGATTTTTGCTCAACTTTTCAAAAGTCGATTTTTACTTTAAAAATTTTACGAACTTCCCAACTTACGTTGTCGTTCGTCATATTTCCATGCACCACCAATTGCCATTTCATATCATTTCTCATGGTACGAAAGTATCGAAGTAAAAATACTTAGTCTTTCGTACGAGAGAAATTTTGCCTTAGGACACCTTCACAGTTCGTGTAAAATTTCATTAATTTTACTTTGAACATAATTCTAGTTTATGTCAGATCGATGCATTTTAGCAACGATTATTCGTACTTGCCAAAGTTCCGCTTATACGTATATTGGGTCTGTTTGACCCGCGGTAACTTATGGCGGAGAACGACGCTGCCCCATCGTCCGGTATGTTCGGACCGTCGTCTCCCATATAGATACCGAACGGCCGTCCAAATGGTCGGCGACGCCGGCTCTTACGCACTGAACCTTATAGTGAAAAAGTGCGATTTTTACTCAACTTTTCAAAAGTCGATTTTTACTTTAAAAATTTTACGAACTTCCCAACTTACGTTGTCGTTCGTCATATTTCCATGCACCACCAATTGTCATTTCATATCATTTCTCATGGTACGAAAGTATCGAAGTAAAAATACTTAGTCTTTCGTACGAGAGAAATTTTGCCTTAGGACACCTTCAGTTCGTGTAAAATTTCATTAATTTTACTTTGAACATAATTCTAGTTTATGTCAGATCGATGCATTTTAGCAACGATTATTCGTACTTGCCAAAGTTCCGCTTATACGTATATTGGGTCTTTTTGACCCGCGGTAACTTTTGGCGGAGAACGACGCTGCCCCATCGTCCGGTATGTTCGGACCGTCGTCTCCCATATAGATACCGAACGGCCGGCCGGATGGTCGGCGACGCCGGCCGTTACGCACGGGCGCTTACGATGCTAACGCGCGATCCGAACGTGCCAATTCGAGAGTGCGGTAAAACTTAGCGTGAAAAAATCGATTTTCCAAAAAGTTGTAAAACACGTTTAAAATGATGATAAATGAATTCGTGTATAAAAAATTTTTTTTTTCGGTAGAAATTGAGAAAAAACCGCTCCGCATAGTCGGTTCGGTGAAACGATGACTGATAACCCATTAAAATAATGATCAGACCTGTTAGAGCATTGTATTCTTAGTACTCCTATATGGTTTTGGTACGTTCGGATTCATAAATGAGGAAGTTATTAATAATAAATCGTTCCGCATAGTCGGTTCGGTGAAACAATGACTGATAACCCATTAAAATAATGATCAGACCTGTTAGAGCATTGTATTCTTAATACTCCTATATGGTTTTGGCACGTTCGGATTCATAAATGAGGATGTTATTAATAAGAAATCGCTCCGCATAGTCGGTTCGGTGAAACAATGACTGATAACCCATTAAAATAATGATCAGACCTGTTAGAGCATTGTATTCTTAGTACTCCTATATGGTTTTGGCACGTTCGGATTCATAAATGAGGAAGTTATTAATAATAAATCGTTCCGCATAGTCGGTTCAGCGGTGAGTTCGTGCACGACTAAGTCCCACCGGCATAGTCGGTTCGGTCAAACTATGACTGACAACCCATTCCAAAAACGATTGGACTCGTTAGAGCAGTGTACTCTTAGTACTCCTATATGGTTTTGGCACGTTCGGATTCATAAATGAGGATGTTATTAATAAGAAATCGCTCCGCATAGTCGGTTCGGTGAAACAATGACTGATAACCCATTAAAATAATGATCAGACCTGTTAGAGCATTGTATTCTTAATACTCCTATATGGTTTTGGCACGTTCGGATTCATAAATGAGGATGTTATTAATAATAAATCGTTCCGCATAGTCGGTTCAGCGGTGAGTTCGTGCACGACTAAGTCCCACCGGCATAGTCGGTTCGGTCAAACTATGACTGACAACCCATTCCAAAAACGATTGGACTCGTTAGAGCAGTGTACTCTTAGTACTCCTATATGGTTTTGGCACGTTCGGATTCATAAATGAGGATGTTATTAATAAGAAATCGCTCCGCATAGTCGGTTCGGTGAAACAATGACTGATAACCCATTAAAATAATGATCAGACCTGTTAGAGCATTGTATTCTTAATACTCCTATATGGTTTTGGCACGTTCGGATTCATAAATGAGGATGTTATTAATAATAAATCGTTCCGCATAGTCGGTTCAGCGGTGAGTTCGTGCACGACTAAGTCCCACCGGCATAGTCGTTTCGGTCAAACTATGACTGACAACCCATTCCAAAAACGATTGGACTCGTTAGAGCAGTGTATTCTTAGTACTCCTATATGGTTTTGGTACGTTCGGATTCATAAATGAGGAAGTTATTAATAATAAATCGTTCCGCATAGTCGGTTCAGCGGTGAGTTCGTGCACGACTAAGTCCCACCGGCATAGTCGGTTCGGTCAAACTATGACTGACAACCCATTCCAAAAACGATTGGACTCGTTAGAGCAGTGTACTCTTAGTACTCCTATATGGTTTTGGCACGTTCGGATTCATAAATGAGGATGTTATTAATAAGAAATCGCTCCGCATAGTCGGTTCGGTGAAACAATGACTGATAACCCATTAAAATAATGATCAGACCTGTTAGAGCATTGTATTCTTAATACTCCTATATGGTTTTGGCACGTTCGGATTCATAAATGAGGATGTTATTAATAATAAATCGTTCCGCATAGTCGGTTCAGCGGTGAGTTCGTGCACGACTAAGTCCCACCGGCATAGTCGGTTCGGTCAAACTATGACTGACAACCCATTCCAAAAACGATTGGACTCGTTAGAGCAGTGTATTCTTAGTACTCCTATATGGTTTTGGTACGTTCGGATTCATAAATGAGGAAGTTATTAATAATAAATCGTTCCGCATAGTCGGTTCAGCGGTGAGTTCGTGCACGACTAAGTCCCACCGGCATAGTCGGTTCGGTCAAACTATGACTGACAACCCATTCCAAAAACGATTGGACTCGTTAGAGCAGTGTACTCTTAGTACTCCTATATGGTTTTGGCACGTTCGGATTCATAAATGAGGATGTTATTAATAAGAAATCGCTCCGCATAGTCGGTTCGGTGAAACAATGACTGATAACCCATTAAAATAATGATCAGACCTGTTAGAGCATTGTATTCTTAATACTCCTATATGGTTTTGGCACGTTCGGATTCATAAATGAGGATGTTATTAATAATAAATCGTTCCGCATAGTCGGTTCAGCGGTGAGTTCGTGCACGACTAAGTCCCACCGGCATAGTCGGTTCGGTCAAACTATGACTGACAACCCATTCCAAAAACGATTGGACTCGTTAGAGCAGTGTATTCTTAGTACTCCTATATGGTTTTGGTACGTTCGGATTCATAAATGAGGAAGTTATTAATAATAAATCGTTCCGCATAGTCGGTTCAGCGGTGAGTTCGTGCACGACTAAGTCCCACCGGCATAGTCGGTTCGGTCAAACTATGACTGACAACCCATTCCAAAAACGATTGGACTCGTTAGAGCAGTGTACTCTTAGTACTCCTATATGGTTTTGGCACGTTCGGATTCATAAATGAGGATGTTATTAATAAGAAATCGCTCCGCATAGTCGGTTCGGTGAAACAATGACTGATAACCCATTAAAATAATGATCAGACCTGTTAGAGCATTGTATTCTTAATACTCCTATATGGTTTTGGCACGTTCGGATTCATAAATGAGGATGTTATTAATAATAAATCGTTCCGCATAGTCGGTTCAGCGGTGAGTTCGTGCACGACTAAGTCCCACCGGCATAGTCGGTTCGGTCAAACTATGACTGACAACCCATTCCAAAAACGATTGGACTCGTTAGAGCAGTATACTCTTAGTACTCCTATATGGTTTTGGCACGTTCGGATTCATAAATGAGGATGTTATTAATAAGAAATCGCTCCGCATAGTCGGTTCGGTGAAACAATGACTGATAACCCATTAAAATAATGATCAGACCTGTTAGAGCATTGTATTCTTAATACTCCTATATGGTTTTGGCACGTTCGGATTCATAAATGAGGATGTTATTAATAATAAATCGTTCCGCATAGTCGGTTCAGCGGTGAGTTCGTGCACGACTAAGTCCCACCGGCATAGTCGGTTCGGTCAAACTATGACTGACAACCCATTCCAAAAACGATTGGACTCGTTAGAGCAGTGTATTCTTAGTACTCCTATATGGTTTTGGTACGTTCGGATTCATAAATGAGGAAGTTATTAATAATAAATCGTTCCGCATAGTCGGTTCAGCGGTGAGTTCGTGCACGACTAAGTCCCACCGGCATAGTCGGTTCGGTCAAACTATGACTGACAACCCATTCCAAAAACGATTGGACTCGTTAGAGCAGTGTACTCTTAGTACTCCTATATGGTTTTGGCACGTTCGGATTCATAAATGAGGATGTTATTAATAAGAAATCGCTCCGCATAGTCGGTTCGGTGAAACAATGACTGATAACCCATTAAAATAATGATCAGACCTGTTAGAGCATTGTATTCTTAATACTCCTATATGGTTTTGGCACGTTCGGATTCATAAATGAGGATGTTATTAATAATAAATCGTTCCGCATAGTCGGTTCAGCGGTGAGTTCGTGCACGACTAAGTCCCACCGGCATAGTCGGTTCGGTCAAACTATGACTGACAACCCATTCCAAAAACGATTGGACTCGTTAGAGCAGTGTATTCTTAGTACTCCTATATGGTTTTGGTACGTTCGGATTCATAAATGAGGAAGTTATTAATAATAAATCGTTCCGCATAGTCGGTTCAGCGGTGAGTTCGTGCACGACTAAGTCCCACCGGCATAGTCGGTTCGGTCAAACTATGACTGACAACCCATTCCAAAAACGATTGGACTCGTTAGAGCAGTGTACTCTTAGTACTCCTATATGGTTTTGGTACGTTCGGATTCATAAATGAGGAAGTTATTAATAATAAATCGTTCCGCATAGTCGGTTCAGCGGTGAGTTCGTGCACGACTAAGTCCCACCGGCATAGTCGGTTCGGTCAAACTATGACTGACAACCCATTCCAAAAACGATTGGACTCGTTAGAGCAGTGTACTCTTAGTACTCCTATATGGTTTTGGCACGTTCGGATTCATAAATGAGGATGTTATTAATAAGAAATCGCTCCGCATAGTCGGTTCGGTGAAACAATGACTGATAACCCATTAAAATAATGATCAGACCTGTTAGAGCATTGTATTCTTAATACTCCTATATGGTTTTGGCACGTTCGGATTCATAAATGAGGATGTTATTAATAAGAAATCGCTCCGCATAGTCGGTTCGGTGAAACAATGACTGATAACCCATTAAAATAATGATCAGACCTGTTAGAGCATTGTATTCTTAATACTCCTATATGGTTTTGGCACGTTCGGATTCATAAATGAGGATGTTATTAATAATAAATCGTTCCGCATAGTCGGTTCAGCGGTGAGTTCGTGCACGACTAAGTCCCACCGGCATAGTCGGTTCGGTCAAACTATGACTGACAACCCATTCCAAAAACGATTGGACTCGTTAGAGCAGTGTATTCTTAGTACTCCTATATGGTTTTGGTACGTTCGGATTCATAAATGAGGAAGTTATTAATAATAAATCGTTCCGCATAGTCGGTTCAGCGGTGAGTTCGTGCACGACTAAGTCCCACCGGCATAGTCGGTTCGGTCAAACTATGACTGACAACCCATTCCAAAAACGATTGGACTCGTTAGAGCAGTGTACTCTTAGTACTCCTATATGGTTTTGGCACGTTCGGATTCATAAATGAGGATGTTATTAATAAGAAATCGCTCCGCATAGTCGGTTCGGTGAAACAATGACTGATAACCCATTAAAATAATGATCAGACCTGTTAGAGCATTGTATTCTTAATACTCCTATATGGTTTTGGCACGTTCGGATTCATAAATGAGGATGTTATTAATAATAAATCGTTCCGCATAGTCGGTTCAGCGGTGAGTTCGTGCACGACTAAGTCCCACCGGCATAGTCGGTTCGGTCAAACTATGACTGACAACCCATTCCAAAAACGATTGGACTCGTTAGAGCAGTGTATTCTTAGTACTCCTATATTGTTTTGGCACGTTCGGATTCATAAATGAGGATGTTATTAATAATAAATCGTTCCGCGCAGTCGGTTCGTTGTGCTACCTTTCGTTTTCGCTCTAAGTCCTGTCACCGGTACATTCGATTTCGCTCTAAGTCCTCTTCGGTACTTTCCAATCGATGAAACGATCACCGACAACTCCTACAAACGGCAATTTTAATCGACAGGAGAACATTTTTCAGGTATATTCGCTACGGTTTATCACGTGCGGTACATTCAGGGTGAAATTAATAAATGTTTATCGTTAATTCAAGTATAAGCACAAGTTCTGGCAGCGTATTGCTTTTCGTATACGTGGCTTAAAGGCAAGTTCTGGCAGCGTATTGCTTTTCGCATACGTGG
>NW_027474112.1:0-5000 GCF_050947335.1 Megachile rotundata | reverse complement strand
TACCCAGTTCCGACGATCGATTTGCACGTCAGAATCGCTACGGACCTCCATCAGGGTTTCCCCTGACTTCGTCCTGACCAGGCATAGTTCACCATCTTTCGGGTCCCAACGTGTACGCTCTAGGTGCGCCTCTTCTCGCAATGAGAACGAGACGCCCCGGGAGTGCGAGGCCTAATCGTAACGAGGCCCATCCTCCCTTAGTCGACTTCACGGACGACTTTCACTTTCATTTCGCCTTTAGGTTTATCAAATCCCAATGACTCGCGTACATGTTAGACTCCTTGGTCCGTGTTTCAAGACGGGTCCCGAGAGTACCCAAAGCAATAGCGTCGCCGACCGGTAATTCAAAGTTTGGCCAGTCCAAGGACTCCGCCTGCCAACAGCCCGCCAGGCCCGGTTACGGCGCTAAGTCCGTACATCCGGTATCTAGACTGGAACGAGCTTGCGGCGGTCCTGGACGCAGTGCGTTCGAGAATTTTGCGGCCCGATACCGTCTGAGTACCGTCGCGCAGTCGGCCGGGCATCCAAGGGGCTGTCATCGTACGCTAAAAGCGACGGACAGTCTTCGCCTCGGGCCTTAGACCGACACGCAACGGGTCGCGACGTTCTACTAGGGGAGAAGTGCACGACTACATAGCCGGAACATTCGCCGCGGGTGGTGTGCCCACGCCGATGGGAAACCCGCCGTAACGGGACCATCCGGGGCACTATCGCACCAACACGGGAGCCAGCTTCGTTGACGATGAATCTCCCCATTCGATCTTTTGGGTTTCTCGGGTTTACCCCTGAACGGTTTCACGTACTCTTGAACTCTCTCTTCAAAGTTCTTTTCAACTTTCCCTCACGGTACTTGTTCGCTATCGGTCTCGTGGTCATATTTAGCCTTAGATGGAGTTTACCACCCACTTAGGGCTGCACTCTCAAGCAACCCGACTCTAAGGAGAGATCCACCCGAGACGCGTACCGGTCGCTACGGGCCTGGCACCCTCTATGGGTAAGTGGCCCCATTCAAGATGGACTTGGACGCGATTCGATGTCTCGGGATAAACGGATCCTCCTGAACACTACATTTCCCAGCGGCGTTAACCGCGGGATTCAGTGCTGGGCTCATTCCTGTTCGCTCGCCGCTACTAAGGAAATCCTTGTTAGTTTCTTTTCCTCCGCTTATTAATATGCTTAAATTCAGCGGGTAATCTCGCCTGCTCTGAGGTCGTCGAAATTTTATTATTTCTTTTCAAAGTTATACCACAAACTGTACGCTCTTTTCGGGGTTTCGACACGTAATACGAAAGGTATATTAATACCAACGACGCACAGGGATTATGTCGTTCGATTTTTTCCTTGTATCGTTCGATAACCAACTATTTTTCTCTTTTCGGATCAACACAATATCGTCGACTACTCGAAGGTACGTACGAGCCAAAATGAAAGCTCGGTGTCTCCTCTCTCTTTTGTTCGACAAAAGAAAAAAGGCACTTAAAACGCCGCATATTCGGGCAGGCGGGACAACGACAAAAAAAAAAAACGACGACGACGACGTCCGGTTGTTCTCGACTCGCGTCGGAGTATATATGTATATATTATAATCGGATATATCTTTTTATCTATCCAGGGCGCGTTAAAACAAACGACGAGGAGAGACTACGACAACGAGGAGATAAAGGTCGGACACCTTTTCTTCTTACCCTCGGCGCGCTCTCGCACACGATCGTTTCATGTTTCTTTTGTCCCCTAAAGGATACATATACCGTTACAACATATTTACGTTCGAATATACACTCGACGGTCGATAAACCGTAAAGACGCATCGTCCGATACGTTTTTTCTTTTGCTGTCGCGTTCCGACGCAAAATCCCAAGAAAAGGGCGAGAATGCCAGAGACAGCCATGTAAACCATCGGTGACTTATCATGGTCCAGAGAATAAAGGGTTAAAGGAAAAAAGAAATCCCATTTTTAACGTGCGTGGTACACCTTCGTCGTGTATATATCGTTCGATGAAACCACGAGCGCACAAAAGGAGGAACAAAAGCGTTTCGAGATCGATCTTCGGTGTAAATGTCATTGTTCATTTGCGTTCGACCGTTGTTCGATAAAAGAAATTTAACACACGAACAACAATGAAGGGAGACTCTCGCAAGACGATCACCAAATAAGCGTTTATCGTTCGATCGGTCCGGGTTTTTCAACGTCCGTCCGGCACAATTATGCACTTCGAGGACTGGACGACCGGAACCCGTATTGGGATCGCGCGGTCTTCCGCTTCTAATCAACGACAACGAAGCGATCTGCGCTTGTAAATGTTAAAAAAAACGTGGCGAAGCTACGATCTCGTAATAATTTAACCGTGAAAGAGCTTCCGTCGCACGTTTATTTTTAACTTTTCCCCTCGTTGTATAAACTTTCGCACCGTCGAAAAAAAAATTCGACAATCATTTCAGACAACGTCGGGAGCGCGGAGAAACGCCGTAAACACGCTCTACTCTCGGCTTGCTTCCTTCAATTGGTGTCTAACAATTCTCTCGCAGGGCGAAGAATCATTTTCTCTCTCGTCTAAATATCCTTCTGTAGTTAGGTGTTTTCGACTCGGGAGCGCTCTTTCACGGGCGGTCGTATATGGTCTCTTTTAGGGGTTTAACTAGAAACCACGACTCACGCAAGCCGAGATAAGCGCATTCCGCCGAGAAGATCCTAAAAACTAAGAATTGCGAGATATACGAAAATGTTCTTCTGTCGCCTGTGAAAAAAATGAACACTAGCAAAGAGAGGGCGAGACACGAACGTTCCATTTAACATTCTCCGCGTCAAACGCCGACGAAATGTCCAACCATCGCTCGTACGTTTTCGCCAATTTCGCAAGTTGTTCTCTCTCTCGCGTTCGACCATCGGATCCCGCTCCGAAACGTTCGACTTTTCGGCGTTTAACAGTTTCGTTTTATCTAGTCGAACGACGAGCGGTACCGAAAAAAATTTAACAATGAAGAGAAAACCTTTTGCTGCTAAAGGCAAACGCAAGCAGTCTTTAGTTATATAAACGACCCTCAGCCAGGCGTGGTCCAGGAATTGTATCCGTGGACCGCAATGTGCGTTCGAAATGTCGATGTTCATGTGTCCTGCAGTTCACACGTTGACGCGCAATTAGCTGCGTTCTTCATCGACCCACGAGCCAAGTGATCCACCGTTCAGGGTAATCGTATAAAAATTTTTGTTCATATTTAACAACTCAGCGTCTGAAAACCAGTATGTACGTGATTTATTTAACCTGGTTTATAAATTCGTTCGATTGTCCATAGAATACTAACTCCAATCCAAGCGCAAGATCGAGTATCGGTATTCGGACGTCGTCCCGTCATAGCTCTGTTCACAGATTTACCCGAGCTGATTGATGATTAAGACGACACGATAACGTCCATGGACGGGTAAAGGACCGTATAAAACTACAGAACCGCCGATGAAACAACGCTCTGTGACGCATTTCTCTTCGTGCGGCGAGTTTTCAGTCCGTTCCGGGTGGTAAAGTCATTCAAAAACCGTGGAAAATACGAAACGCGCTGTCGCGCGTAACACAGAGTCTCCTGCTCGCTGCTTACATATATTGGACGTCTTGGCGGTATCGCGAGATTCAATACGGACACTCCATGGCCGGCGTCAGATCGGTCTACCAACGAAGGAGACTACGCTATCGTTTTCGCTTCTCAGCCGGTCCGTAAAGCGATACGTTACCATATCGTCCGTCGTAAGCAGGCGGACTCTCGTGAAGTTGCGACTTCGTTCGTCGAAGCGGTTTCGTGGTTCGATTTCCATCGGTTACCCGGACACCCCCCGCGTGAAAGCCTCCGTGTCACACTCTAAATTTCGTTTCTCGTTTAACACGAAATAGAGAGAGGCTAAAAGGGGGTGTTCCCTTTGGTCCAAAGACAAAATTTATAGAGAGAAAGAAAATAAAATGAGAGTCTCTCACGAAGCGGGCGAAAAAAAAAAAACAAGAAATTTAACAATTTTTTTTCGCAAACCCATGCATTTCGTTACCAAACGTCCCAAAATATTTCTTTATATTCTCTCTCGTGTTTTCACACGGGGTCGAGAGAGTACGCAACACGAATCAAGAATAAAAATTATAGAAAGGAAAGTCCGATAAGAATATTTCGAGATTCTTATAACCTTCACCTCTTCCTTACTTCTCCGAAATCTCTCCGCTTTCCTGGCGCGTATCTATTTAACAATTTCGATTCTCTCCTCCTTTTAACTCAGACGTCGCAACGAACGGGTACACCATGCATACGATCCATTTTTTACATAACGAACCTTCTGCCGGTAAAATTCGCGACAGATTCATTTATGTATAGATATATTTTTATATGAGAATGTTCGGGATTTTCCTTCGTGTTCAAGTTGAACATTCTTGTTACGACGACTTTTTGTATTTATCGAAGGATCGTGCGGTACCCGTTAATAAGAAGTAAACGACGTCCCGGGAGAGTCGAAACCTTTCTTATACGCTACGGAAAGAAGAGCCGAGAAGATAGAGAGGAAACTCTCGATTTTCTTTCGTCGGTAAACTTTCGTTCTTTCTATTTACAGCGTTCGACATGAAACGGCGTTGCTCTCTCATTTTTTAAACTTTATTTAACGTTAGCGCTTGTTCGTACGAAACGCGTCGGCGGATACGAAATACGGACGGGAGTATCGACGATGAGAACCAAAGCGACCTCCTACACGTAACCGTAATATCTCTCCGCATCACGACTGCCGTAACGACGAATTGTCATTTAACATTTTTGGTATCTGTTTTTTCTTTCGTTTGTTTGCTACTACCTCCAAATATTTCTCTCCCTTTCTCTCTCAATCATCTATCGTGGCTCGTTTATACGCATTTTTGTTGTGTACGGCCAATATATTTATTATTTGTTTATTATACGCGAGGAGCTGCACTTTTCATCCTCATTTTTGCGTATCATGTGTTATAGTCATATATACTTTTGGCTGCTTTTCACAGTTTTTG
>NW_027474111.1:0-84289 GCF_050947335.1 Megachile rotundata | reverse complement strand
CTCTTATTATTATGAATCTAACTCATATTATTAACCATATTATGCAGATATGATCTATAGAACTACAATTACTATACTCATTACTCTTATTATTATCAATCTAACTCATATTATTAGCCATATTATGCTTATATGATCGATAGCACGACAATTACTATACTCATTACTCTTATTATTATCAATCTAACTCATATTATTAGCCATATTATGCTTATATGATCGACAACACGACAATTACTATACTTATTACACTCACTATTATCAATCTAACTCATATTATTAACCATATTATGCAGATATGATCGATAGCACGACATTTACTATACTTATTACTCTTATTATCATCAATCTAACTCATATTATTAGCCATATTATGCTTAAATGATCGATAGAACGACAATTATTATACTCATTACTCTTATTATTATCAATCCAACTCATATTATTACCCATATTATGCTTATATGATCGATAGAACGACAATTACTATACTTATTACTTTTATTATTATCAATCCAACTCATATTATTTGCCATATTATGCTTAAATGATCGATAGAACTACAATTACTATACTCACCACTCTTAGTATTATCAATCTAACTCATATTATTAGCCATATTATGCTTATATGATCGATAGAACGACAATTACTATACTCATTACTCTTATTATTATCAATCTAACACATATTATTAGCCATATTATGCTTCTATGATCGATAGAACGAGAATTACTATACTCACTACTCTTAGTATTATCAATCTAACTCATATTATTAGCCATATTATGCTTATATTATCGATAGAACGACAATTACTATACTTATTACTTTTATTATTATCAATCTAACTCATATTATTAGCCATATTATGCTTATATGATCGATAGAACGACAATTACTATACTCATTACTCTTATTATTATCAATCTAACTCATATTATTAGCCATATTATGCTTATATGATCGATAGAACGAGAAATACTATACTCACTACTCTTAGTATTATCAATCTAACTCATATTATTAGCCATATTATGCTTATATTATCGATAGAACGACAATTACTATACTTATTACTGTTATTACTATCAATCTAACTCATATTATTAGCCATATTATGCTTAAATGATCGATAGAACGACAATTACTATACTTATTACTCTTATTATTATCAATCTAACTCATATTATTAGCCAATTATGCTTAAATGATCGATAGAACGACAATTATTATACTCATTACTCTTATTATTATCAATCCAACTCATATTATTACCCATATTATGATGATATGATCGATAGAACGACATTTACTATACTTATTACACTCACTATTGTCAATCTAACTCATGTTATTAACCATATTATGCAGATATGATCGATAGAACGACAATTACTATACTCATTACTCTTATTATTATCAATCTAACTCATATTATTAACCATATTATGCTTATATTATCGATAGAACGACAATTACTATACTTATTACTCTTATTATTATCAATCTAACTCATATTATTAACCATATTATGCAGATATGATCGATAGCACGACATTTGCTATACCTATTACTCTTATTATTATGAATCTAACTCATATTATTAACCATATTATGCAGATATGATCTATAGAACTACAATTACTATACTCATTACTCTTATTATTATCAATCTAACTCATATTATTAGCCATATTATGCTTATATGATCGATAGCACGACAATTACTATACTCATTACTGTTATTATTATCAATCTAACTCATATTATTAGCCATATTATGCTTATACGATCGACAGAACGACAATTACTATACTTATTACACTCACTATTATCAATCTAACTCATATTATTAACCATATTATGCAGATATGATCGATAGCACGACATTTACTATACTTATTACTCTTATTATCATCAATCTAACTCATATTATTACCCATATTATGCTTATATGATCGATAGAACGACAATTACTATACTTATTACTTTTATTATTATCAATCCAACTCATATTATTTGCCATATTATGCTTAAATGATCGATAGAACTACAATTACTATACTCACCACTCTTAGTATTATCAATCTAACTCATATTATTAGCCATATTATGCTTATATGATCGATAGAACGACAATTACTATACTCATTACTCTTATTATTATCAATCTAACTCATGTTATTAGCCATATTATGCTTATATGATCGATAGAACGAGAATTACTATACTCACTACTCTGAGTATTATCAATCTAACTCATATTATTAGCCATATTATGCGTATATTATCGATAGAACGACAATTACTATACTTATTACTGTTATTACTATCAATCTAACTCATATTATTAGCCATATTATGCTTAAATGATCGATAGGACGACAATTACTATACTTATTACTGTTATTATTATCAATCTAACTCATATTATTAGCCATATTATGCTTAAATGATCGATAGAACGACAATTACTATACTTATTACTCTTATTATTATCAATCTAACTCATATTATTAGCCATATTATGCTTAAATGATCGCTAGAACTACAATTACTATACTCACTTCTCTTAGTATTATCAATCTAACTCATATTATTAGCCATATTATGCTTATATGATCGATAGAACGACAATTACTATACTTATTACTGTCATTATTATCAATCCAACTCATATTATTTGCCATATTATGCTTAAATGATCGATAGAACTACAATTACTATACTCACCACTCTTAGTATTATCAATCTAACTCATATTATTAGCCATATTATGCTTATATGATCGATAGAACGACAATTACTATACTCATTACTCTTATTATTATCAATCTAACTCATATTATTAGCCATATTATGCTTATATGATCGATAGAACGAGAATTACTATACTCACTACTCTGAGTATTATCAATCTAACTCATATTATTAGCCATATTATGCGTATATTATCGATAGAACGACAATTACTATACTTATTACTGTTATTACTATCAATCTAACTCATATTATTAGCCATATTATGCTTAAATGATCGATAGGACGACAATTACTATACTTATTACTGTTATTATTATCAATCTAACTCATATTATTAGCCATATTATGCTTAAATGATCGATAGAACGACAATTACTATACTTATTACTCTTATTATTATCAATCTAACTCATATTATTAGCCATATTATGCTTAAATGATCGCTAGAACTACAATTACTATACTCACTACTCTTAGTATTATCAATCTAACTCATATTATTAGCCATATTATGCTTATATGATCGATAGAACGACAATTACTATACTTATTACTGTTATTATTATCAATCTAACACATATTATTAGCCATATTATGCTTCTATGATCGATAGAACGACAATTACTATACTCACTACTCTTAGTATTATCAATCTAACTCATATTATTAGCCATATTATGCTTATATTATCGATAGAACGACAATTACTATACTTATTACTTTTACTATTATCAAACCAACTCATATTATTAGCCATATTATGCTTAAATGATCGCTAGAACTACAATTACTATACTCACTACTCTTAGTATTATCAATCTAACTCATATTATTAGCCATATTATGCTTATATGATCGATAGAACGACAATTACTATACTCATTACTCTTATTATTATCAATCTAACTCACATTATTAGCCATATTATGCTTATATGATCGATAGAACGAGAATTACTATACTCACTACTCTGAGTATTATCAATCTAACTCACATTATTAGCCATATTATGCTTATATTATCGATAGAACGAGAATTACTATACTCACTACTCTGAGTATTATCAATCTAACTCATATTATTAGCCATATTATGCTTATATTATCGATAGAACGACAATTACTATACTTATTACTGTTATTGCTATCAATCTAACTCATATTATTAGCCATACTATGCTTATATGATCGATAGAACGACAACTACTATACTTATTACTCTTATTATTATCAATCTAACTCATATTATTGACCATATTATGCTTAAATGATCGCTAGTACGACAATTACTATACATATTACTCTTATTATTATGAATCTAACTCATATTATTAACCATATTATGTAGATATGATCGATAGAACGACAATTACTATACTCACTACTCTTAGTATTATCAATCTAACTCATATTATTAGCCATATTATGCTTATAATATCGATAGAACGACAATTACTATACTTATTACTGTTATTATTATCAATCCAACTCATATTATTAGCCATATTATGCTTAAATGGTCGATAGAACTACAATTACTATACTCACTACTCTTAGTATTATCAATCTAACTCATATTATTAACCATATTATGCAGATATGATCGATAGAACTGCAATTACTATACTCATTACTCTTATTATTCTCAATCTAACTCATATTATTAGCCATATTATGCTTATATGATCGATAGAACGACAATTACTATACTCATTACTCTTATTATTATCAATCTAACACATATTATTAGCCATATTATGCTTCTATGATCGATAGAACGAGAATTACTATACTCACTACTCTTAGTATTATCAATCTAACTCATATTATTAGCCATATTATGCTTATATTATCGATAGAACGACAATTACTATACATATTACTTTTATTATTATCAATCCAACTCATATTATTTGCCATATTATGCTTAAATGATCGATAGAACTACAATTACTATACTCACCACTCTTAGTATTATCAATCTAACTCATATTATTAGCCATATTATGCTTATATGATCGATAGAACGACAATTACTATACTCATTACTCTTATTATTATCAATCTAACTCATATTATTAGCCATATTATGCTTATATGATCGATAGAACGAGAATTACTATACTCACTACTCTGAGTATTATCAATCTAACTCATATTATTAGCCATATTATGCGTATATTATCGATAGAACGACAATTACTATACTTATTACTGTTATTACTATCAATCTAACTCATATTATTAGCCATATTATGCTTATATGATCGATAGAACGAGAATTACTATACTCACTACCCTGAGTATTATCAATCTAACTCACATTATTAGCCATATTATGCTTATATTATCGATAGAACGAGAATTACTATACTCACTACTCTGAGTATTATCAATCTAACTCATATTATTAGCCATATTATGCTTAAATGATCGCTAGTACGATAATTACTACACATATTACTCTTACTATTATGAATCTAACTCATATTATTAACCATATTATGTAGATATGATAGATAGAACTACAATTACTATACTCATTACTCTTATTATTATCAATCTAACTCATATTATTAGCCATATTATGCTTATAATATCGATAGAACGACAATTACTATACTTATTACTGTTATTATTATCAATCTAACTCATATTATTAGCCAATTATGCTTAAATGATCGATAGAACGACAATTATTATACTCATTACTCTTATTATTATCAATCCAACTCATATTATTACCCATATTATGATGATATGATCGATAGAACGACATTTACTATACTTATTACACTCACTATTGTCAATCTAACTCATGTTATTAACCATATTATGCAGATATGATCGATAGAACGACAATTACTATACTCATTACTCTTATTATTATCAATCTAACTCATATTATTAGCCATATTATGCTTATATGATCGATAGAACGACAATTACTATACTTATTACTGTTATTATTATCAATCCAACTCATATTATTAGCCATATTATACTTAAATGATCGATAGAACTACAATTACTATACTCACTACTCTTAGTATTATCAATCCAACTCATATTATTAACCATATTATGCAGATATGATCGATAGAACTGCAATTACTATACTCATTACTCTTATTATTCTCAATCAAACTCATATTATTAGCCATATTATGCTTATATGATCGATAGAACGACAATTACTATACTCATTACTCTTATTATTATCAATCTAGCACATATTATTAGCCATATTATGCTTCTCTGATCGATAGAACGAGAATTACTATACTCACTACTCTTAGTATTATCAATCTAACTCATATTATTAGCCATATTATGCTTATATTATCGATAGAACGACAATTACTATACTTATTACTTTTATTATTATCAATCTAACTCATATTATTAGCCATATTATGCTTATATGATCGATAGAACGACAATTACTATACTCATTACTCTTATTATTATCAATCTAACTCATATTATTAGCCATATTATGCTTATATGATCGATAGAACGAGAAATACTATACTCACTACTCTTAGTATTATCAATCTAACTCATATTATTAGCCATATTATGCTTATATTATCGATAGAACGACAATTACTATACTTATTACTGTTATTACTATCAATCTAACTCATATTATTAGCCATATTATGCTTAAATGATCGATAGAACGACAATTACTATACTTATTACTCTTATTATTATCAATCTAACTCATATTATTAGCCAATTATGCTTAAATGATCGATAGAACGACAATTATTATACTCATTACTCTTATTATTATCAATCTAACTCATATTATTAGCCATATTATGCTTATATGATCGATAGAACGACAATTACTATACTCATTACTCTTATTATTATCAATCTAACTCATATTATTAGCCATATTATGCTTATATGATCGATAGAACGAGAATTACTATACTCACTACTCTGAGTATTATCAATCTAACTCACATTATTAGCCATATTATGCTTATATTATCGATAGAACGAGAATTACTATACTCACTACTCTGAGTATTATCAATCTAACTCATATTATTAGCCATATTATGCTTATATTATCGATAGAACGACAATTACTATACTTATTACTGTTATTATTATCAATCTAACACATATTATTAGCCATATTATGCTTCTATGATCGATAGAACGACAATTACTATACTCACTACTCTTAGTATTATCAATCTAACTCATATTATTAGCCATATTATGCTTATATTATCGATAGAACGACAATTACTATACTTATTACTTTTATTATTATCAAACCAACTCATATTATTAGCCATATTATGCTTAAATGATCGCTAGAACTACAATTACTATACTCACTACTCTTAGTATTATCAATCTAACTCATATTATTAGCCATATTATGCTTATATGATCGATAGAACGACAATTACTATACTCATTACTCTTATTATTATCAATCTAACTCATATTATTAGCCATATTATGCTTATATGATCGATAGAACGAGAATTACTATACTCACTACTCTGAGCATTATCAATCTAACTCATATTATTAGCCATATTATGCTTATATTATCGATAGAACGACAATTACTATACTTATTACTGTTATTGCTATCAATCTAACTCATATTATTAGCCATACTATGCTTATATGATCGATAGAACGACAACTACTATACTTATTACTCTTATTATTATCAATCTAACTCATATTATTGACCATATTATGCTTAAATGATCGCTAGTACGACAATTACTATACATATTACTCTTATTATTATGAATCTAACTCATATTATTAACCATATTATGTAGATATGATCGATAGAACGACAATTACTATACTCACTACTCTTAGTATTATCAATCTAACTCATATTATTAGCCATATTATGCTTATAATATCGATAGAACGACAATTACTATACTTATTACTGTTATTATTATCAATCCAACTCATATTATTAGCCATATTATGCTTAAATGATCGATAGAACTACAATTACTATACTCACTACTCTTAGTATTATCAATCTAACTCATATTATTAACCATATTATGCAGATATGATCGATAGAACTGCAATTACTATACTCATTACTCTTATTATTCTCAATCTAACTCATATTATTAGCCATATTATGCTTATATGATCGATAGAACGACAATTACTATACTCATTACTCTTATTATTATCAATCTAACACATATTATTAGCCATATTATGCTTCTATGATCGATAGAACGAGAATTACTATACTCACTACTCTTAGTATTATCAATCTAACTCATATTATTAGCCATATTATGCTTATATTATCGATAGAACGACAATTACTATACTTATTACTTTTATTATTATCAATCCAAATCATATTATTAGCCATATTATGCTTAAATGATCGATAGAACTACAATTACTATACTCACCACTCTTAGTAATATCAATCTAACTCATATTATTAGCCATATTATGCTTATATGATCGATAGAACGACAATTACTATACTTATTACTGTTATTATTATCAATCTAACACATATTATTAGCCATATTATGCTTAAATGATCGATAGAACTACAATTACTATACTCATTACTCTTATTATTATCAATCTAACCCATATTATTAGCCATATTATGCTTATATGATCGATAGAACGAGAAATACTATACTCACTACTCTTAGTATTATCAATCTAACTCATATTATTAGCCAATTATGCTTAAATGATCGATAGAACGACAATTATTCTACTCATTACTCTTATTATTATCAATCCAACTCATATTATTACCCATATTATGATGATGTGATCGATAGAACGACATTTGCTATACTTATTACACTCACTATTGTCAATCTAACTCATGTTATTAACCATATTATGCAGATATGATCGATAGAACGACAATTACTATACTCATTACTCTTATTATTATCAATCTAACTCATATTATTAACCATATTATGCTTATATTATCGATAGAACGACAATTACTATACTTATTACTCTTATTATTATCAATCTAACTCATATTATTAACCATATTATGCAGATATGATCGATAGCACGACATTTGCTATACCTATTACTCTTATTATTATGAATCTAACTCATATTATTAACCATATTATGCAGATATGATCTATAGAACTACAATTACTATACTCATTACTCTTATTATTATCAATCTAACTCATATTATTAGCCATATTATGCTTATATGATCGATAGCACGACAATTACTATACTCATTACTCTTATTATTATCAATCTAACTCATATTATTAGCCATATTATGCTTAAATGATCGCTAGAACTACAATTACTATACTCACTACTCTTAGTATTATCAATCTAACCCATATTATTAGCCATATTATGCTTATATGATCGATAGAACGACAATTACTATACTCATTACTCTTATTATTCTCAATCTAACTCATATTATTAGCCATATTATGCTTATATGATCGATAGAACGACAATTACTATACTTATTACTTTTATTATTATCAATCCAACTCATATTATTTGCCATATTATGCTTAAATGATCGATAGAACTACAATTACTATACTCACCACTCTTAGTATTATCAATCTAACTCATATTATTAGCCATATTATGCTTATATGATCGATAGAACGACAATTACTATACTCATTACTCTTATTATTATCAATCTAACTCATATTATTAGCCATATTATGCTTATATGATCGATAGAACGAGAATTACTATACTCACTACTCTGAGTATTATCAATCTAACTCATATTATTAGCCTTATTATGCGTATATTATCGATAGAACGACAATTACTATACTTATTACTGTTATTACTATCAATCTAACTCATATTATTAGCCATATTATGCTTAAATGATCGATAGGACGACAATTACTATACTTATTACTGTTATTATTATCAATCTATCTCATATTATTAGCCATATTATGCTTAAATGATCGATAGAACGACAATTACTATACTTATTACTCTTATTATTATCAATCTAACTCATATTATTAGCCATATTATGCTTAAATGATCGCTAGAACTACAATTACTATACTCACTACTCTTAGTATTATCAATCTAACTCATATTATTAGCCATATTATGCTTATATGATCGATAGAACGACAATTACTATACTCATTACTCTTATTATTATCAATCTAACTCATATTATTAGCCATATTATGCTTATATGATCGATAGAACGAGAATTACTATACTCACTACTCTGAGTATTATCAATCTAACTCACATTATTAGCCATATTATGCTTATATTATCGATAGAACGAGAATTACTATACTCACTACTCTGAGTATTATCAATCTAACTCATATTATTAGCCATATTATGCTTATATTATCGATAGAACGACAATTACTATACTTATTACTGTTATTGCTATCAATCTAACTCATATTATTAGCCATACTATGCTTATATGATCGATAGAACGACAACTACTATACTTATTACTCTTATTATTATCAATCTAACTCATATTATTGACCATATTATGCTTAAATGATCGCTAGTACGACAATTACTATACATATTACTCTTATTATTATGAATCTAACTCATATTATTAACCATATTATGTAGATATGATCGATAGAACGACAATTACTATACTCACTACTCTTAGTATTATCAATCTAACTCATATTATTAGCCATATTATGCTTATAATATCGATAGAACGACAATTACTATACTTATTACTGTTATTATTATCAATCCAACTCATATTATTAGCCATATTATGCTTAAATGATCGATAGAACTACAATTACTATACTCACTACTCTTAGTATTATCAATCTAACTCATATTATTAACCATATTATGCAGATATGATCGATAGAACTGCAATTACTATACTCATTACTCTTATTATTCTCAATCTAGCTCATATTATTAGCCATATTATGCTTATATGATCGATAGAACGACAATTACTATACTCATTACTCTTATTATTATCAATCTAACTCATATTATTAGCCATATTATGCTTATATGATCGATAGAACGAGAATTACTATACTCACTACTCTGAGTATTATCAATCTAACTCATATTATTAGCCATATTATGCGTATATTATCGATAGAACGACAATTACTATACTTATTACTGTTATTACTATCAATCTAACTCATATTATTAGCCATATTATGCTTAAATGATCGATAGGACGACAATTACTATACCTATTACTCTTATTATTATCAATCTACCTCATATTATTAGCCATATTATGCTTATATGATCGATAGAACGACAATTACTATACTTATTACTGTTATTATTATCAATCTAACACATATTATTAGCCATATTATGCTTAAATGATCGATAGAACTACAATTACTATACTCATTACTCTTATTATTATCAATCTATCCCATATTATTAGCCATATTATGCTTATATGATCGATAGAACGAGAAATACTATACTCACTACTCTTAGTATTATCAATCTAACTCATATTATTAGCCATATTATGCTTATATTATCGATAGAACGACAATTACTATACTTATTACTCTTATTATTATCAATCTAACTCATATTATTAACCATATTATGCTTAAATGATCGCTAGTACGATAATTACTATACATATTACTCTTACTATTATGAATCTAACTCATATTATTAACCATATTATGTAGATATGATAGATAGAACTACAATTACTATACTCATTACTCTTATTATTATCAATCTAACTCATATTATTAGCCATATTATGCTTATAATATCGATAGAACGACAATTACTATACTTATTACTGTTATTATTATCAATCTAACTTATATTATTAGCCAATTATGCTTAAATGATCGATAGAACGACAATTATTATACTCATTACTCTTATTATTATCAATCCAACTCATATTATTACCCATATTATGATGATATGATCGATAGAACGACATTTACTATACTTATTACACTCACTATTGTCAATCAAACTCATGTTATTAACCATATTATGCAGATATGATCGGTAGAACGACAATTACTGTACTCATTACTCTTATTATTATCAATCTAACTCATATTATTAGCCATATTATGCTTATATGATCGATAGAACGACAATTACTATACTTATTACTGTTATTATTATCAATCCAACTCATATTATTAGCCATATTATACTTAAATGATCGATAGAACTACAATTACTATACTCACTACTCTTAGTATTATCAATCCAACTCATATTATTAACCATATTATGCAGATATGATCGATAGAACTGCAACTACTATACTCATTACTCTTATTATTCTCAATCAAACTCATATTATTAGCCATATTATGCTTATATGATCGATAGAACGACAATTACTATACTCATTACTCTTATTATTATCAATCTAACACATATTATTAGCCATATTATGCTTCTCTGATCGATAGAACGAGAATTACTATACTCACTACTCTTAGTATTATCAATCTAACTCATATTATTAGCCATATTATGCTTATATTATCGATAGAACGACAATTACTATACTTATTACTTTTATTATTATCAATCTAACTCATATTATTAGCCATATTATGCTTATATGATCGATAGAACGACAATTACTATACTCATTACTCTTATTATTATCAATCTAACTCATATTATTAGCCATATTATGCTTATATGATCGATAGAACGAGAAATACTATACTCACTACTCTTAGTATTATCAATCTAACTCATATTATTAGCCATATTATGCTTATATTATCGATAGAACGACAATTACTATACTTATTACTGTTATTACTATCAATCTAACTCATATTATTAGCCATATTATGCTTATATGATCGATAGAACGAGAATTACTATACTCACTACCCTGAGTATTATCAATCTAACTCACATTATTAGCCATATTATGCTTATATTATCGATAGAACGAGAATTACTATACTCACTACTCTGAGTATTATCAATCTAACTCATATTATTAGCCATATTATGCTTATATTATCGATAGAACGACAATTACTATACTTATTACTGTTATTGCTATCAATCTAACTCATATTATTAGCCATACTATGCTTATATGATCGATAGAACGACAACTACTATACTTATTACTCTTATTATTATCAATCTAACTCATATTATTGACCATATTATGCTTAAATGATCGCTAGTACGACAATTACTATACATATTACTCTTATTATTATGAATCTAACTCATATTATTAACCATATTATGTAGATATGATCGATAGAACGACAATTACTATACTCACTACTCTTAGTATTATCAATCTAACTCATATTATTAGCCATATTATGCTTATAATATCGATAGAACGACAATTACTATACTTATTACTTTTATTATTATCAATCCAAATCATATTATTAGCCATATTATGCTTAAATGTTCGATAGAACTACAATTACTATACTCACCACTCTTAGTAATATCAATCTAACTCATATTATTAGCCATATTATGCTTATATGATCGATAGAACGACAATTACTATACTTATTACTGTTATTATTATCAATCTAACACATATTATTAGCCATATTATGCTTAAATGATCGATAGAACTACAATTACTATACTCATTACTCTTATTATTATCAATCTAACCTATATTATTAGCCATATTATGCTTATATGATCGATAGAACGAGAAATACTATACTCACTACTCTTAGTATTATCAATCTAACTCATATTATTAGCCAATTATGCTTAAATGATCGATAGAACGACAATTATTATACTCATTACTCTTATTATTATCAATCCAACTCATATTATTACCCATATTATGATGATGTGATCGATAGAACGACATTTGCTATACTTATTACACTCACTATTGTCAATCTAACTCATGTTATTAACCATATTATGCAGATATGATCGATAGAACGACAATTACTATACTCATTACTCTTATTATTATCAATCTAACTCATATTATTAACCATATTATGCTTATATTATCGATAGAACGACAATTACTATACTTATTACTCTTATTATTATCAATCTAACTCATATTATTAACCATATTATGCAGATATGATCGATAGCACGACATTTGCTATACCTATTACTCTTATTATTATGAATCTAACTCATATTATTAACCATATTATGCAGATATGATCTATAGAACTACAATTACTATACTCATTACTCTTATTATTATCAATCTAACTCATATTATTAGCCATATTATGCTTATATGATCGATAGCACGACAATTACTATACTCATTACTCTTATTATTATCAATCTAACTCATATTATTAGCCATATTATGCTTATATGATCGACAACACGACAATTACTATACTTATTACACTCACTATTATCAATCTAACTCATATTATTAACCATATTATGCAGATATGATCGATAGCACGACATTTACTATACTTATTACTCTTATTATCATCAATCTAACTCATATTATTAGCCATATTATGCTTAAATGATCGATAGAACGACAATTATTATACTCATTACTCTTATTATTATCAATCCAACTCATATTATTACCCATATTATGATTATATGATCGATAGAACGACAATTACTATACTTATTACTTTTATTATTATCAATCCAACTCATATTATTAGCCATATTATGCTTAAATGATCGCTAGAACTACAATTACTATACTCACTACTCTTAGTATTATCAATCTAACCCATATTATTAGCCATATTATGCTTATATGATCGATAGAACGACAATTACTATACTCATTACTCTTATTATTCTCAATCTAACTCATATTATTAGCCATATTATGCTTATATGATCGATAGAACGACAATTACTATACTTATTACTTTTATTATTATCAATCCAACTCATATTATTTGCCATATTATGCTTAAATGATCGATAGAACTACAATTACTATACTCACCACTCTTAGTATTATCAATCTAACTCATATTATTAGCCATATTATGCTTATATGATCGATAGAACGACAATTACTATACTCATTACTCTTATTATTATCAATCTAACTCATATTATTAGCCATATTATGCTTATATGATCGATAGAACGAGAATTACTATACTCACTACTCTGAGTATTATCAATCTAACTCATATTATTAGCCATATTATGCGTATATTATCGATAGAACGACAATTACTATACTTATTACTGTTATTACTATCAATCTAACTCATATTATTAGCTATATTATGCTTAAATGATCGATAGGACGACAATTACTATACTTATTACTGTTATTATTATCAATCTAACTCATATTATTAGCCATATTATGCTTAAATGATCGATAGAACGACAATTACTATACTTATTACTCTTATTATTATCAATCTAACTCATATTATTAGCCATATTATGCTTAAATGATCGCTAGAACTACAATTACTATACTCACTACTCTTAGTATTATCAATGTAACTCATATTATTAGCCATATTATGCTTAAATGATCGCTAGAACTACAATTACTATACTCACTACTCTTAGTATTATCAATCTAACTCATATTATTAGCCATATTATGCTTATATGATCGATAGAACGACAATTACTATACTCATTACTCTTATTATTATCAATCTAACTCATATTATTAGCCATATTATGCTTATATGATCGATAGAACGAGAATTACTATACTCACTACTCTGAGTATTATCAATCTAACTCACATTATTAGCCATATTATGCTTATATTATCGATAGAACGACAATTACTATACTTATTACTGTTATTGCTATCAATCTAACTCATATTATTAGCCATACTATGCTTATATGATCGATAGAACGACAACTACTATACTTATTACTCTTATTATTATCAATCTAGCTCATATTATTGACCATATTATGCTTAAATGATCGCTAGTACGACAATTACTATACATATTACTCTTATTATTATGAATCTAACTCATATTATTAACCATATTATGTAGATATGATCGATAGAACGACAATTACTATACTCACTACTCTTAGTATTATCAATCTAACTCATATTATTAGCCATATTATGCTTATAATATCGATAGAACGACAATTACTATACTTATTACTGTTATTATTATCAATCCAACTCATATTATTAGCCATATTATGCTTAAATGATCGATAGAACTACAATTACTATACTCACTACTCTTAGTATTATCAATCTAACTCATATTATTAACCATATTATGCAGATATGATCGATAGAACTGCAATTACTATACTCATTACTCTTATTATTCTCAATCTAGCTCATATTATTAGCCATATTATGCTTATATGATCGATAGAACGACAATTACTATACTCATTACTCTTATTATTATCAATCTAACACATATTATTAGCCATATTATGCTTCTATGATCGATAGAACGAGAATTACTATACTCACTACTCTGAGTATTATCAATCTAACTCATATTATTAGCCATATTATGCTTATATTATCGATAGAACGACAATTACTATACATATTACTTTTATTATTATCAATCCAACTCATATTATTTGCCATATTATGCTTAAATGATCGATAGAACTACAATTACTATACTCACCACTCTTAGTATTATCAATCTAACTCATATTATTAGCCATATTATGCTTATATGATCGATAGAACGACAATTACTATACTCATTACTCTTATTATTATCAATCTAACTCATATTATTAGCCATATTATGCTTATATGATCGATAGAACGAGAATTACTATACTCACTACTCTGAGTATTATCAATCTAACTCATATTATTAGCCATATTATGCGTATATTATCGATAGAACGACAATTACTATACTTATTACTGTTATTACTATCAATCTAACTCATATTATTAGCCATATTATGCTTAAATGATCGATAGGACGACAATTACTATACCTATTACTCTTATTATTATCAATCTAACTCATATTATTAGCCATATTATGCTTATATGATCGATAGAACGACAATTACTATACTTATTACTGTTATTATTATCAATCTAACACATATTATTAGCCATATTATGCTTAAATGATCGATAGAACTACAATTACTATACTCATTACTCTTATTATTATCAATCTAACCCATATTATTAGCCATATTATGCTTATATGATCGATAGAACGAGAAATACTATACTCACTACTCTTAGTATTATCAATCTAACTCATATTATTAGCCATATTATGCTTATATTATCGATAGAACGACAATTACTATACTTATTACTCTTATTATTATCAATCTAACTCATATTATTAACCATATTATGCTTAAATGATCGCTAGTACGATAATTACTATACATATTACTCTTACTATTATGAATCTAACTCATATTATTAACCATATTATGTAGATATGATAGATAGAACTACAATTACTATACTCATTACTCTTATTATTATCAATCTAACTCATATTATTAGCCATATTATGCTTATAATATCGATAGAACGACAATTACTATACTTATTACTGTTATTATTATCAATCTAACTTATATTATTAGCCAATTATGCTTAAATGATCGATAGAACGACAATTATTATACTCATTACTCTTATTATTATCAATCCAACTCATATTATTACCCATATTATGATGATATGATCGATAGAACGACATTTACTATACTTATTACACTCACTATTGTCAATCAAACTCATGTTATTAACCATATTATGCAGATATGATCGGTAGAACGACAATTACTGTACTCATTACTCTTATTATTATCAATCTAACTCATATTATTAGCCATATTATGCTTATATGA
Organism: Megachile rotundata; assembly: GCF_050947335.1. Taxonomy (NCBI): domain Eukaryota; kingdom Metazoa; phylum Arthropoda; class Insecta; order Hymenoptera; family Megachilidae; genus Megachile; species Megachile rotundata. Next base: position 66,647 of record NW_027474111.1, on the reverse strand, counting down.
TCGATAGAACGACAATTACTATACTTATTACTGTTATTATTATCAATCCAACTCATATTATTAGCCATATTATACTTAAATGATCGATAGAACTACAATTACTATACTCACTACTCTTAGTATTATCAATCCAACTCATATTATTAACCATATTATGCAGATATGATCGATAGAACTGCAATTACTATACTCATTACTCTTATTATTCTCAATCAAACTCATATTATTAGCCATATTATGCTTATATGATCGATAGAACGACAATTACTATACTCATTACTCTTATTATTATCAATCTAACACATATTATTAGCCATATTATGCTTCTCTGATCGATAGAACGAGAATTACTATACTCACTACTCTTAGTATTATCAATCTAACTCATATTATTAGCCATATTATGCTTATATTATCGATAGAACGACAATTACTATACTTATTACTTTTATTATTATCAATCTAACTCATATTATTAGCCATATTATGCTTATATGATCGATAGAACGACAATTACTATACTCATTACTCTTATTATTATCAATCTAACTCATATTATTAGCCATATTATGCTTATATGATCGATAGAACGAGAAATACTATACTCACTACCCTGAGTATTATCAATCTAACTCACATTATTAGCCATATTATGCTTATATTATCGATAGAACGAGAATTACTATACTCACTACTCTGAGTATTATCAATCTAACTCATATTATTAGCCATATTATGCTTATATTATCGATAGAACGACATTTACTATACTTATTACTGTTATTGCTATCAATCTAACTCATATTATTAGCCATACTATGCTTATATGATCGATAGAACGACAACTACTATACTTATTACTCTTATTATTATCAATCTAACTCATATTATTGACCATATTATGCTTAAATGATCGCTAGTACGACAATTACTATACATATTACTCTTATTATTATGAATCTAACTCATATTATTAACCATATTATGTAGATATGATCGATAGAACGACAATTACTATACTCACTACTCTTAGTATTATCAATCTAACTCATATTATTAGCCATATTATGCTTATAATATCGATAGAACGACAATTACTATACTTATTACTTTTATTATTATCAATCCAAATCATATTATTAGCCATATTATGCTTAAATGTTCGATAGAACTACAATTACTATACTCACCACTCTTAGTAATATCAATCTAACTCATATTATTAGCCATATTATGCTTATATGATCGATAGAACGACAATTACTATACTTATTACTGTTATTATTATCAATCTAACACATATTATTAGCCATATTATGCTTAAATGATCGATAGAACTACAATTACTATACTCATTACTCTTATTATTATCAATCTAACCCATATTATTAGCCATATTATGCTTATATGATCGATAGAACGAGAAATACTATACTCACTACTCTTAGTATTATCAATCTAACTCATATTATTAGCCAATTATGCTTAAATGATCGATAGAACGACAATTATTATACTCATTACTCTTATTATTATCAATCCAACTCATATTATTACCCATATTATGATGATGTGATCGATAGAACGACATTTGCTATACTTATTACACTCACTATTGTCAATCTAACTCATGTTATTAACCATATTATGCAGATATGATCGATAGAACGACAATTACTATACTCATTACTCTTATTATTATCAATCTAACTCATATTATTAACCATATTATGCTTATATTATCGATAGAACGACAATTACTATACTTATTACTCTTATTATTATCAATCTAACTCATATTATTAACCATATTATGCAGATATGATCGATAGCACGACATTTGCTATACCTATTACTCTTATTATTATGAATCTAACTCATATTATTAACCATATTATGCAGATATGATCTATAGAACTACAATTACTATACTCATTACTCTTATTATTATCAATCTAACTCATATTATTAGCCATATTATGCTTATATGATCGATAGCACGACAATTACTATACTCATTACTCTTATTATTATCAATCTAACTCATATTATTAGCCATATTATGCTTATATGATCGACAACACGACAATTACTATACTTATTACACTCACTATTATCAATCTAACTCATATTATTAACCATATTATGCAGATATGATCGATAGCACGACATTTACTATACTTATTACTCTTATTATCATCAATCTAACTCATATTATTAGCCATATTATGCTTAAATGATCGATAGAACGACAATTATTATACTCATTACTCTTATTATTATCAATCCAACTCATATTATTACCCATATTATGATTATATGATCGATAGAACGACAATTACTATTCTTATTACTTTTATTATTATCAATCCAACTCATATTATTAGCCATATTATGCTTAAATGATCGCTAGAACTACAATTACTATACTCACTACTCTTAGTATTATCAATCTAACCCATATTATTAGCCATATTATGCTTATATGATCGATAGAACGACAATTACTATACTCATTACTCTTATTATTCTCAATCTAACTCATATTATTAGCCATATTATGCTTATATGATCGATAGAACGACAATTACTATACTTATTACTTTTATTATTATCAATCCAACTCATATTATTTGCCATATTATGCTTAAATGATCGATAGAACTACAATTACTATACTCACCACTCTTAGTATTATCAATCTAACTCATATTATTAGCCATATTATGCTTATATGATCGATAGAACGACAATTACTATACTCATTACTCTTATTATTATCAATCTAACTCATATTATTAGCCATATTATGCTTATATGATCGATAGAACGAGAATTACTATACTCACTACTCTGAGTATTATCAATCTAACTCATATTATTAGCCATATTATGCGTATATTATCGATAGAACGACAATTACTATACTTATTACTGTTATTACTATCAATCTAACTCATATTATTAGCTATATTATGCTTAAATGATCGATAGGACGACAATTACTATACTTATTACTGTTATTATTATCAATCTAACTCATATTATTAGCCATATTATGCTTAAATGATCGATAGAACGACAATTACTATACTTATTACTCTTATTATTATCAATCTAACTCATATTATTAGCCATATTATGCTTAAATGATCGCTAGAACTACAATTACTATACTCACTACTCTTAGTATTATCAATGTAACTCATATTATTAGCCATATTATGCTTAAATGATCGCTAGAACTACAATTACTATACTCACTACTCTTAGTATTATCAATCTAACTCATATTATTAGCCATATTATGCTTATATGATCGATAGAACGACAATTACTATACTCATTACTCTTATTATTATCAATCTAACTCATATTATTAGCCATATTATGCTTATATGATCGATAGAACGAGAATTACTATACTCACTACTCTGAGTATTATCAATCTAACTCACATTATTAGCCATATTATGCTTATATTATCGATAGAACGAGAATTACTATACTCACTACTCTGAGTATTATCAATCTAACTCATATTATTAGCCATACTATGCTTATATGATCGATAGAACGACAACTACTATACTTATTACTCTTATTATTATCAATCTAGCTCATATTATTGACCATATTATGCTTAAATGATCGCTAGTACGACAATTACTATACATATTACTCTTATTATTATGAATCTAACTCATATTATTAACCATATTATGTAGATATGATCGATAGAACGACAATTACTATACTCACTACTCTTAGTATTATCAATCTAACTCATATTATTAGCCATATTATGCTTATAATATCGATAGAACGACAAATACTATACTTATTACTGTTATTATTATCAATCCAACTCATATTATTAGCCATATTATGCTTAAATGATCGATAGAACTACAATTACTATACTCACTACTCTTAGTATTATCAATCTAACTCATATTATTAACCATATTATGCAGATATGATCGATAGAACTGCAATTACTATACTCATTACTCTTATTATTCTCAATCTAGCTCATATTATTAGCCATATTATGCTTATATGATCGATAGAACGACAATTACTATACTCATTACTCTTATTATTATCAATCTAACACATATTATTAGCCATATTATGCTTCTATGATCGATAGAACGAGAATTACTATACTCACTACTCTGAGTATTATCAATCTAACTCATATTATTAGCCATATTATGCTTATATTATCGATAGAACGACAATTACTATACATATTACTTTTATTATTATCAATCCAACTCATATTATTTGCCATATTATGCTTAAATGATCGATAGAACTACAATTACTATACTCACCACTCTTAGTATTATCAATCTAACTCATATTATTAGCCATATTATGCTTATATGATCGATAGAACGACAATTACTATACTCATTACTCTTATTATTATCAATCTAACTCATATTATTAGCCATATTATGCTTATATGATCGATAGAACGAGAATTACTATACTCACTACTCTGAGTATTATCAATCTAACTCATATTATTAGCCATATTATGCGTATATTATCGATAGAACGACAATTACTATACTTATTACTGTTATTACTATCAATCTAACTCATATTATTAGCCATATTATGCTTAAATGATCGATAGGACGACAATTACTATACCTATTACTCTTATTATTATCAATCTAACTCATATTATTAGCCATATTATGCTTATATGATCGATAGAACGACAATTACTATACTTATTACTGTTATTATTATCAATCTAACACATATTATTAGCCATATTATGCTTAAATGATCGATAGAACTACAATTACTATACTCATTACTCTTATTATTATCAATCTAACCCATATTATTAGCCATATTATGCTTATATGATCGATAGAACGAGAAATACTATACTCACTACTCTTAGTATTATCAATCTAACTCATATTATTAGCCATATTATGCTTATATTATCGATAGAACGACAATTACTATACTTATTACTCTTATTATTATCAATCTAACTCATATTATTAACCATATTATGCTTAAATGATCGCTAGTACGATAATTACTATACATATTACTCTTACTATTATGAATCTAACTCATATTATTAACCATATTATGTAGATATGATAGATAGAACTACAATTACTATACTCATTACTCTTATTATTATCAATCTAACTCATATTATTAGCCATATTATGCTTATAATATCGATAGAACGACAATTACTATACTTATTACTGTTATTATTATCAATCTAACTTATATTATTAGCCAATTATGCTTAAATGATCGATAGAACGACAATTATTATACTCATTACTCTTATTATTATCAATCCAACTCATATTATTACCCATATTATGATGATATGATCGATAGAACGACATTTAATATACTTATTACACTCACTATTGTCAATCAAACTCATGTTATTAACCATATTATGCAGATATGATCGGTAGAACGACAATTACTGTACTCATTACTCTTATTATTATCAATCTAACTCATATTATTAGCCATATTATGCTTATATGATCGATAGAACGACAATTACTATACTTATTACTGTTATTATTATCAATCCAACTCATATTATTAGCCATATTATACTTAAATGATCGATAGAACTACAATTACTATACTCACTACTCTTAGTATTATCAATCCAACTCATATTATTAACCATATTATGCAGATATGATCGATAGAACTGCAATTACTATACTCATTACTCTTATTATTCTCAATCAAACTCATATTATTAGCCATATTATGCTTATATGATCGATAGAACGACAATTACTATACTCATTACTCTTATTATTATCAATCTAACACATATTATTAGCCATATTATGCTTCTCTGATCGATAGAACGAGAATTACTATACTCACTACTCTTAGTATTATCAATCTAACTCATATTATTAGCCATATTATGCTTATATTATCGATAGAACGACAATTACTATACTTATTACTTTTATTATTATCAATCTAACTCATATTATTAGCCATATTATGCTTATATGATCGATAGAACGACAATTACTATACTCATTACTCTTATTATTATCAATCTAACTCATATTATTAGCCATATTATGCTTATATGATCGATAGAACGAGAAATACTATACTCACTACTCTTAGTATTATCAATCTAACTCATATTATTAGCCATATTATGCTTATATTATCTATAGAACGACAATTACTATACTTATTACTGTTATTACTATCAATCTAACTCATATTATTAGCCATATTATGCTTATATGATCGATAGAACGAGAATTACTATACTCACTACCCTGAGTATTATCAATCTAACTCACATTATTAGCCATATTATGCTTATATTATCGATAGAACGAGAATTACTATACTCACTACTCTGAGTATTATCAATCTAACTCATATTATTAGCCATATTATGCTTATATTATCGATAGAACGACAATTACTATACTTATTACTGTTATTGCTATCAATCTAACTCATATTATTAGCCATACTATACTTATATGATCGATAGAACGACAACTACTATACTTATTACTCTTATTATTATCAATCTAACTCATATTATTGACCATATTATGCTTAAATGATCGCTAGTACGACAATTACTATACATATTACTCTTATAATTATGAATCTAACTCATATTATTAACCATATTATGTAGATATGATCGATAGAACGACAATTACTATACTCACTACTCTTAGTATTATCAATCTAACTCATATTATTAGCCATATTATGCTTATAATATCGATAGAACGACAATTACTATACTTATTACTTTTATTATTATCAATCCAAATCATATTATTAGCCATATTATGCTTAAATGTTCGATAGAACTACAATTACTATACTCACCACTCTTAGTAATATCAATCTAACTCATATTATTAGCCATATTATGCTTATATGATCGATAGAACGACAATTACTATACTTATTACTGTTATTATTATCAATCTAACACATATTATTAGCCATATTATGCTTAAATGATCGATAGAACTACAATTACTATACTCATTACTCTTATTATTATCAATCTAACCCATATTATTAGCCATATTATGCTTATATGATCGATAGAACGAGAAATACTATACTCACTACTCTTAGTATTATCAATCTAACTCATATTATTAGCCAATTATGCTTAAATGATCGATAGAACGACAATTATTATACTCATTACTCTTATTATTATCAATCCAACTCATATTATTACCCATATTATGATGATGTGATCGATAGAACGACATTTGCTATACTTATTACACTCACTATTGTCAATCTAACTCATGTTATTAACCATATTATGCAGATATGATCGATAGAACGACAATTACTATACTCATTACTCTTATTATTATCAATCTAACTCATATTATTAACCATATTATGCTTATATTATCGATAGAACGACAATTACTATACTTATTACTCTTATTATTATCAATCTAACTCATATTATTAACCATATTATGCAGATATGATCGATAGCACGACATTTGCTATACCTATTACTCTTATTATTATGAATCTAACTCATATTATTAACCATATTATGCAGATATGATCTATAGAACTACAATTACTATACTCATTACTCTTATTATTATCAATCTAACTCATATTATTAGCCATATTATGCTTATATGATCGATAGCACGACAATTACTATACTCATTACTCTTATTATTATCAATCTAACTCATATTATTAGCCATATTATGCTTATATGATCGACAACACGACAATGACTATACTTATTACACTCACTATTATCAATCTAACTCATATTATTAACCATATTATGCAGATATGATCGATAGCACGACATTTACTATACTTATTACTCTTATTATCATCAATCTAACTCATATTATTAGCCATATTATGCTTAAATGATCGATAGAACGACAATTATTATACTCATTACTCTTATTATTATCAATCCAACTCATATTATTACCCATATTATGATTATATGATCGATAGAACGACAATTACTATACTTATTACTTTTATTATTATCAATCCAACTCATATTATTAGCCATATTATGCTTAAATGATCGCTAGAACTACAATTACTATACTCACTACTCTTAGTATTATCAATCTAACCCATATTATTAGCCATATTATGCTTATATGATCGATAGAACGACAATTACTATACTCATTACTCTTATTATTCTCAATCTAACTCATATTATTAGCCATATTATGCTTATATGATCGATAGAACGACAATTACTATACTTATTACTTTTATTATTATCAATCCAACTCATATTATTTGCCATATTATGCTTAAATGATCGATAGAACTACAATTACTATACTCACCACTCTTAGTATTATCAATCTAACTCATATTATTAGCCATATTATGCTTATATGATCGATAGAACGACAATTACTATACTCATTACTCTTATTATTATCAATCTAACTCATATTATTAGCCATATTATGCTTATATGATCGATAGAACGAGAATTACTATACTCACTACTCTGAGTATTATCAATCTAACTCATATTATTAGCCATATTATGCGTATATTATCGATAGAACGACAATTACTATACTCATTACTCTTATTATTATCAATCTAACTCATATTATTAGCCATATTATGCTTATATGATCGATAGAACGAGAATTACTATACTCACTACTCTGAGTATTATCAATCTAACTCATATTATTAGCCATATTATGCGTATATTATCGATAGAACGACAATTACTATACTTATTACTGTTATTACTATCAATCTAACTCATATTATTAGCCATATTATGCTTAAATGATCGCTAGAACTACAATTACTATACTCACTACTCTTAGTATTATCAATCTAACTCATATTATTAGCCATATTATGCTTATATGATCGATAGAACGACAATTACTATACTCATTACTCTTATTATTATCAATCTAACTCATATTATTAGCCATATTATGCTTATATGATCGATAGAACGAGAATTACTATACTCACTACTCTGAGTATTATCAATCTAACTCACATTATTAGCCATATTATGCTTATATTATCGATAGAACGAGAATTACTATACTCACTACTCTGAGTATTATCAATCTAACTCATATTATTAGCCATATTATGCTTATATTATCGATAGAACGACAATTACTATACTTATTACTGTTATTGCTATCAATCTAACTCATATTATTAGCCATACTATGCTTATATGATCGATAGAACGACAACTACTATACTTATTACTCTTATTATTATCAATCTAACTCATATTATTGACCATATTATGCTTAAATGATCGCTAGTACGACAATTACTATACATATTACTCTTATTATTATGAATCTAACTCATATTATTAACCATATTATGTAGATATGATCGATAGAACGACAATTACTATACTCACTACTCTTAGTATTATCAATCTAACTCATATTATTAGCCATATTATGCTTATAATATCGATAGAACGACAATTACTATACTTATTACTGTTATTATTATCAATCCAACTCATATTATTAGCCATATTATGCTTAAATGATCGATAGAACTACAATTACTATACTCACTACTCTTAGTATTATCAATCTAACTCATATTATTAACCATATTATGCAGATATGATCGATAGAACTGCAATTACTATACTCATTACTCTTATTATTCTCAATCTAACTCATATTATTAGCCATATTATGCTTATATGATCGATAGAACGACAATTACTATACTCATTACTCTTATTATTATCAATCTAACACATATTATTAGCCATATTATGCTTCTATGATCGATAGAACGAGAATTACTATACTCACTACTCTGAGTATTATCAATCTAACTCATATTATTAGCCATATTATGCTTATATTATCGATAGAACGACAATTACTATACATATTACTTTTATTATTATCAATCCAACTCATATTATTTGCCATATTATGCTTAAATGATCGATAGAACTACAATTACTATACTCACCACTCTTAGTATTATCAATCTAACTCACATTATTAGCCATATTATGCTTATATTATCGATAGAACGAGAATTACTATACTCACTACTCTGAGTATTATCAATCTAACTCATATTATTAGCCATATTATGCTTATATTATCGATAGAACGACAATTACTATACTTATTACTGTTATTGCTATCAATCTAACTCATATTATTAGCCATACTATGCTTATATGATCGATAGAACGACAACTACTATACTTATTACTCTTATTATTATCAATCTAACTCATATTATTGACCATATTATGCTTAAATGATCGATAGAACGAGAATTACTATACTCACTACTCTTAGTATTATCAATCTAACTCATATTATTAGCCATATTATGCTTATATTATCGATAGAACGACAATTACTATACATATTACTTTTATTATTATCAATCCAACTCATATTATTTGCCATATTATGCTTAAATGATCGATAGAACTACAATTACTATACTTATTACTGTTATTATTATCAATCCAACTCATATTATTAGCCATATTATGCTTAAATGATCGATAGAACTACAATTACTATACTCACTACTCTTAGTATTATCAATCTAACTCATATTATTAACCATATTATGCAGATATGATCGATAGAACTGCAATTACTATACTCATTACTCTTATTATTCTCAATCTAACTCATATTATTAGCCATATTATGCTTATATGATCGATAGAACGACAATTACTATACTTATTACTGTTATTATTATCAATCTAACACATATTATTAGCCATATTATGCTTCTATGATCGATAGAACGACAATTACTATACTCACTACTCTTAGTATTATCAATCTAACTCATATTATTATCCATATTATGCTTATATTATCGATAGAACGACAATTACTATACTTATTACTTTTATTATTATCAAACCAACTCATATTATTAGCCATATTATGCTTAAATGATCGCTAGAACTACAATTACTATACTCACTACTCTTAGTATTATCAATCTAACTCATATTATTAGCCATATTATGCTTATATGATCGATAGAACGACAATTACTATACTCATTACTCTTATTATTATCAATCTAACTCATATTATTAGCCATATTATGCTTATATGATCGATAGAACGAGAATTACTATACTCACTACTCTGAGTATTATCAATCTAACTCACATTATTAACCATATTATGTAGATATGATCGATAGAACGACAATTACTATACTCACTACTCTTAGTATTATCAATCTAACTCATATTATTAGCCATATTATGCTTATAATATCGATAGAACGACAATTACTATACTTATTACTGTTATTATTATCAATCCAACTCATATTATTAGCCATATTATGCTTAAATGATCGATAGAACTACAATTACTATACTCACTACTCTTAGTATTATCAATCTAACTCATATTATTAACCATATTATGCAGATATGATCGATACAACTGCAATTACTATACTCATTACTCTTATTATTCTCAATCTAACTCATATTATTAGCCATATTATGCTTATATGATCGATAGAACGACAATTACTATACTCATTACTCTTATTATTATCAATCTAACACATATTATTAGCCATATTATGCTTCTATGATCGATAGAACGAGAATTACTATACTCACTACTCTGAGTATTATCAATCTAACTCATATTATTAGCCATATTATGCTTATATTATCGATAGAACGACAATTACTATACATATTACTTTTATTATTATCAATCCAACTCATATTATTTGCCATATTATGCTTAAATGATCGATAGAACTACAATTACTATACTCACCACTCTTAGTATTATCAATCTAACTCATATTATTAGCCATATTATGCTTATATGATCGATAGAACGACAATTACTATACTCATTACTCTTATTATTATCAATCTAACTCTTATTATTAGCCATATTATGCTTATATGATCGATAGAACGAGAATTACTATACTCACTACTCTGAGTATTATCAATCTAACTCATATTATTAGCCATATTATGCGTATATTATCGATAGAACGACAATTACTATACTTATTACTGTTATTACTATCAATCTAACTCATATTATTAGCCATATTATGCTTAAATGATCGCTAGAACTGCAATTACTATACTCACTACTCTTAGTATTATCAATCTAACTCATATTATTAGCCATATTATGCTTATATGATCGATAGAACGACAATTACTATACTCATTACTCTTATTATTATCAATCTAACTCATATTATTAGCCATATTATGCTTATATGATCGATAGAACGAGAATTACTATACTCACTACTCTGAGTATTATCAATCTAACTCACATTATTAGCCATATTATGCTTATATTATCGATAGAACGAGAATTACTATACTCACTACTCTGAGTATTATCAATCTAACTCATATTATTAGCCATATTATGCTTATATTATCGATAGAACGACAATTACTATACTTATTACTGTTATTGCTATCAATCTAACTCATATTATTAGCCATACTATGCTTATATGATCGATAGAACGACAACTACTATACTTATTACTCTTATTATTATCAATCTAACTCATATTATTGACCATATTATGCTTAAATGATCGCTAGTACGACAATTACTATACATATTACTCTTATTATTATGAATCTAACTCATATTATTAACCATATTATGTAGATATGATCGATAGAACGACAATTACTATACTCACTACTCTTAGTATTATCAATCTAACTCATATTATTAGCCATATTATGCTTATAATATCGATAGAACGACAATTACTATACTTATTACTGTTATTATTATCAATCCAACTCATATTATTAGCCATATTATGCTTAAATGATCGATAGAACTACAATTACTATACTCACTACTCTTAGTATTATCAATCTAACTCATATTATTAACCATATTATGCAGATATGATCGATAGAACTGCAATTACTATACTCATTACTCTTATTATTCTCAATCTAACTCATATTATTAGCCATATTATGCTTATATGATCGATAGAACGACAATTACTATACTCATTACTCTTATTATTATCAATCTAACACATATTATTAGCCATATTATGCTTCTATGATCGATAGAACGAGAATTACTATACTCACTACTCTGAGTATTATCAATCTAACTCATATTATTAGCCATATTATGCTTATATTATCGATAGAACGACAATTACTATACATATTACTTTTATTATTATCAATCCAACTCATATTATTTGCCATATTATGCTTAAATGATCGATAGAACTACAATTACTATACTCACCACTCTTAGTATTATCAATCTAACTCACATTATTAGCCATATTATGCTTATATTATCGATAGAACGAGAATTACTATACTCACTACTCTGAGTATTATCAATCTAACTCATATTATTAGCCATATTATGCTTATATTATCGATAGAACGACAATTACTATACTTATTACTGTTATTGCTATCAATCTAACTCATATTATTAGCCATACTATGCTTATATGATCGATAGAACGACAACTACTATACTTATTACTCTTATTATTATCAATCTAACTCATATTATTGACCATATTATGCTTAAATGATCGATAGAACGAGAATTACTATACTCACTACTCTTAGTATTATCAATCTAACTCATATTATTATCCATATTATGCTTATATTATCGATAGAACGACAATTACTATACTTATTACTTTTATTATTATCAAACCAACTCATATTATTAGCCATATTATGCTTAAATGATCGCTAGAACTACAATTACTATACTCACTACTCTTAGTATTATCAATCTAACTCATATTATTAGCCATATTATGCTTATATGATCGATAGAACGACAATTACTATACTCATTACTCTTATTATTATCAATCTAACTCATATTATTAGCCATATTATGCTTATATGATCGATAGAACGAGAATTACTATACTCACTACTCTGAGTATTATCAATCTAACTCACATTATTAACCATATTATGTAGATATGATCGATAGAACGACAATTACTATACTCACTACTCTTAGTATTATCAATCTAACTCATATTATTAGCCATATTATGCTTATAATATCGATAGAACGACAATTACTATACTTATTACTGTTATTATTATCAATCCAACTCATATTATTAGCCATATTATGCTTAAATGATCGATAGAACTACAATTACTATACTCACTACTCTTAGTATTATCAATCTAACTCATATTATTAACCATATTATGCAGATATGATCGATAGAACTGCAATTACTATAGTCATTACTCTTATTATTCTCAATCTAACTCATATTATTAGCCATATTATGCTTATATGATCGATAGAACGACAATTACTATACTCATTACTCTTATTATTATCAATCTAACACATATTATTAGCCATATTATGCTTCTATGATCGATAGAACGAGAATTACTATACTCACTACTCTGAGTATTATCAATCTAACTCATATTATTAGCCATATTATGCTTATATTATCGATAGAACGACAATTACTATACATATTACTTTTATTATTATCAATCCAACTCATATTATTTGCCATATTATGCTTAAATGATCGATAGAACTACAATTACTATACTCACCACTCTTAGTATTATCAATCTAACTCATATTATTAGCCATATTATGCTTATATGATCGATAGAACGACAATTACTATACTCATTACTCTTATTATTATCAATCTAACTCTTATTATTAGCCATATTATGCTTATATGATCGATAGAACGAGAATTACTATACTCACTACTCTGAGTATTATCAATCTAACTCATATTATTAGCCATATTATGCGTATATTATCGATAGAACGACAATTACTATACTTATTACTGTTATTACTATCAATCTAACTCATATTATTAGCCATATTATGCTTAAATGATCGCTAGAACTGCAATTACTATACTCACTACTCTTAGTATTATCAATCTAACTCATATTATTAGCCATATTATGCTTATATGATCGATAGAACGACAATTACTATACTCATTACTCTTATTATTATCAATCTAACTCATATTATTAGCCATATTATGCTTATATGATCGATAGAACGAGAATTACTATACTCACTACTCTGAGTATTATCAATCTAACTCACATTATTAGCCATATTATGCTTATATTATCGATAGAACGAGAATTACTATACTCACTACTCTGAGTATTATCAATCTAACTCATATTATTGACCATATTATGCTTAAATGATCGCTAGTACGACAATTACTATACATATTACTCTTATTATTATGAATCTAACTCATATTATTAACCATATTATGTAGATATGATCGATAGAACGACAATTACTATACTCACTACTCTTAGTATTATCAATCTAACTCATATTATTAGCCATATTATGCTTATATTATCGATAGAACGAGAATTACTATACTCACTACTCTGAGTATTATCAATCTAACTCATATTATTAGCCATATTATGCTTATATTATCGATAGAACGACAATTACTATACATATTACTTTTATTATTATCAATCCAACTCATATTATTTGCCATATTATGCTTAAATGATCGATAGAACTACAATTACTATACTCACCACTCTTAGTATTATCAATCTAACTCACATTATTAGCCATATTATGCTTATATTATCGATAGAACGAGAATTACTATACTCACTACTCTGAGTATTATCAATCTAACTCATATTATTAGCCATATTATGCTTATATTATCGATAGAACGACAATTACTATACTTATTACTGTTATTGCTATCAATCTAACTCATATTATTAGCCATACTATGCTTATATGATCGATAGAACGACAACTACTATACTTATTACTCTTATTATTATCAATCTAACTCATATTATTGACCATATTATGCTTAAATGATCGATAGAACGAGAATTACTATACTCACTACTCTTAGTATTATCAATCTAACTCATATTATTAGCCATATTATGCTTATATTATCGATAGAACGACAATTACTATACATATTACTTTTATTATTATCAATCCAACTCATATTATTTGCCATATTATGCTTAAATGATCGATAGAACTACAATTACTATACTTATTACTGTTATTATTATCAATCCAACTCATATTATTAGCCATATTATGCTTAAATGATCGATAGAACTACAATTACTATACTCACTACTCTTAGTATTATCAATCTAACTCATATTATTAACCATATTATGCAGATATGATCGATAGAACTGCAATTACTATACTCATTACTCTTATTATTCTCAATCTAACTCATATTATTAGCCATATTATGCTTATATGATCGATAGAACGACAATTACTATACTCATTACTCTTATTATTATCAATCTAACACATATTATTAGCCATATTATGCTTCTATGATCGATAGAACGAGAATTACTATACTCACTACTCTTAGTATTATCAATCTAACTCATATTATTAGCCATATTATGCTTATATTATCGATAGAACGACAATTACTATACATATTACTTTTATTATTATCAATCCAACTCATATTATTTGCCATATTATGCTTAAATGATCGATAGAAATACAATTACTATACTCACCACTCTTAGTATTATCAATCTAACTCATATTATTAGCCATATTATGCGTATATTATCGATAGAACGACAATTACTATACTTATTACTGTTATTACTATCAATCTAACTCATATTATTAGCCATATTATGCTTAAATGATCGATAGGACGACAATTACTATACTTATTACTGTTATTGCTATCAATCTAACTCATATTATTAGCCATGCTATGCTTATATGATCGATAGAACGACAACTACTATACTTATTACTCTTATTATTATCAATCTAACTCATATTATTGACCATATTATGCTTAAATGATCGCTAGTACGACAATTACTATACATATTACTCTTATTATTATGAATCTAACTCATATTATTAACCATATTATGTAGATATGATCGATAGAACGACAATTACTATACTCACTACTCTTAGTATTATCAATCTAACTCATATTATTAGCCATATTATGCTTATAATATCGATAGAACGACAATTACTATACTTATTACTGTTATTATTATCAATCCAACTCATATTATTAGCCATATTATGCTTAAATGATCGATAGAACTACAATTACTATACTCACTACTCTTAGTATTATCAATCTAACTCATATTATTAACCATATTATGCAGATATGATCGATAGAACTGCAATTACTATACTCATTACTCTTATTATTCTCAATCTAACTCATATTATTAGCCATATTATGCTTATATGATCGATAGAACGACAATTACTATACTCATTACTTTTATTATTATCAATCCAACTCATATTATTAGCCATATTATGCTTAAATGATCGCTAGAACTACAATTACTATACTCACTACTCTTAGTATTATCAATCTAACCCATATTATTAGCCATATTATGCTTATATGATCGATAGAACGACAATTACTATACTCATTACTCTTATTATTCTCAATCTAACTCATATTATTAGCCATATTATGCTTATATTATCGATAGAACGACAATTACTATACATATTACTTTTATTATTATCAATCCAACTCATATTATTTGCCATATTATGCTTAAATGATCGATAGAACTACAATTACTATACTCACCACTCTTAGTATTATCAATCTAACTCATATTATTAGCCATATTATGCTTATATGATCGATAGAACGACAATTACTATACTCATTACTCTTATTATTATCAATCTAACTCATATTATTAGCCATATTATGCTTATATGATCGATAGAACGAGAATTACTATACTCACTACTCTGAGTATTATCAATCTAACTCATATTATTAGCCATATTATGCGTATATTATCGATAGAACGACAATTACTATACTTATTACTGTTATTACTATCAATCTAACTCATATTATTAGCCATATTATGCTTAAATGATCGATAGGACGACAATTACTATACCTATTACTCTTATTATTATCAATCTAACTCATATTATTAGCCATATTATGCTTATATGATCGATAGAACGACAATTACTATACTTATTACTGTTATTATTATCAATCTAACACATATTATTAGCCATATTATGCTTAAATGATCGCTAGTACGATAATTACTATACATATTACTCTTACTATTATGAATCTAACTCATATTATTAACCATATTATGTAGATATGATAGATAGAACTACAATTACTATACTCATTACTCTTATTATTATCAATCTAACTCATATTATTAGCCATATTATGCTTATAATATCGATAGAACGACAATTACTATACTTATTACTGTTATTATTATCAATCTAACTCATATTATTAGCCAATTATGCTTAAATGATCGATAGAACGACAATTATTATACTCATTACTCTTATTATTATCAATCCAACTCATATTATTACCCATATTATGATGATATGATCGATAGAACGACATTTACTATACTTATTACACTCACTATTGTCAATCTAACTCATGTTATTAACCATATTATGCAGATATGATCGATAGAACGACAATTACTATACTCATTACTCTTATTATTATCAATCTAACTCATATTATTAGCCATATTATGCTTATATGATCGATAGAACGACAATTACTATACTTATTACTGTTATTATTATCAATCCAACTCATATTATTAGCCATATTATACTTAAATGATCGATAGAACTACAATTACTATACTCACTACTCTTAGTATTATCAATCCAACTCATATTATTAACCATATTATGCAGATATGATCGATAGAACTGCAATTACTATACTCATTACTCTTATTATTCTCAATCAAACTCATATTATTAGCCATATTATGCTTATATGATCGATAGAACGACAATTACTATACTCATTACTCTTATTATTATCAATCTAACACATATTATTAGCCATATTATGCTTCTCTGATCGATAGAACGAGAATTACTATACTCACTACTCTTAGTATTATCAATCTAACTCATATTATTAGCCATATTATGCTTATATTATCGATAGAACGACAATTACTATACTTATTACTTTTATTATTATCAATCTAACTCATATTATTAGCCATATTATGCAGATATGATCGATAGAACTGCAATTACTATACTCATTACTCTTATTATTCTCAATCTAACTCATATTATTAGCCATATTATGCTTATATGATCGATAGAACGACAATTACTATACTTATTACTGTTATTATTATCAATCTAACACATATTATTAGCCATATTATGCTTCTATGATCGATAGAACGACAATTACTATACTCACTACTCTTAGTATTATCAATCTAACTCATATTATTATCCATATTATGCTTATATTATCGATAGAACGACAATTACTATACTTATTACTTTTATTATTATCAAACCAACTCATATTATTAGCCATATTATGCTTAAATGATCGCTAGAACTACAATTACTATACTCACTACTCTTAGTATTATCAATCTAACTCATATTATTAGCCATATTATGCTTATATGATCGATAGAACGACAATTACTATACTCATTACTCTTATTATTATCAATCTAACTCATATTATTAGCCATATTATGCTTATATGATCGATAGAACGAGAATTACTATACTCACTACTCTGAGTATTATCAATCTAACTCACATTATTAGCCATATTATGCTTATATTATCGATAGAACGAGAATTACTATACTCACTACTCTGAGTATTATCAATCTAACTCATATTATTAGCCATATTATGCTTATATTATCGATAGAACGACAATTACTATACTTATTACTGTTATTGCTATCAATCTAACTCATATTATTAGCCATACTATGCTTATATGATCGATAGAACGACAACTACTATACTTATTACTCTTATTATTATCAATCTAACTCATATTATTGACCATATTATGCTTAAATGATCGCTAGTACGACAATTACTATACATATTACTCTTATTATTATGAATCTAACTCATATTATTAACCATATTATGTAGATATGATCGATAGAACGACAATTACTATACTCACTACTCTTAGTATTATCAATCTAACTCATATTATTAGCCATATTATGCTTATAATATCGATAGAACGACAATTACTATACTTATTACTGTTATTATTATCAATCCAACTCATATTATTAGCCATATTATGCTTAAATGATCGATAGAACTACAATTACTATACTCACTACTCTTAGTATTATCAATCTAACTCATATTATTAACCATATTATGCAGATATGATCGATAGAACTGCAATTACTATACTCATTACTCTTATTATTCTCAATCTAACTCATATTATTAGCCATATTATGCTTATATGATCGATAGAACGACAATTACTATACTCATTACTCTTATTATTATCAATCTAACACATATTATTAGCCATATTATGCTTCTATGATCGATAGAACGAGAATTACTATACTCACTACTCTGAGTATTATCAATCTAACTCATATTATTAGCCATATTATGCTTATATTATCGATAGAACGACAATTACTATACATATTACTTTTATTATTATCAATCCAACTCATATTATTTGCCATATTATGCTTAAATGATCGATAGAACTACAATTACTATACTCACCACTCTTAGTATTATCAATCTAACTCATATTATTAGCCATATTATGCTTATATGATCGATAGAACGACAATTACTATACTCATTACTCTTATTATTATCAATCCAACTCATATTATTAGCCATATTATGCTTATATGATCGATAGAACGAGAATTACTATACTCACTACTCTGAGTATTATCAATCTAACTCATATTATTAGCCATATTATGCGTATATTATCGATAGAACGACAATTACTATACTTATTACTGTTATTACTATCAATCTAACTCATATTATTAGCCATATTATGCTTAAATGATCGCTAGAACTGCAATTACTATACTCACTACTCTTAGTATTATCAATCTAACTCATATTATTAGCCATATTATGCTTATATGATCGATAGAACGACAATTACTATACTCATTACTCTTATTATTATCAATCTAACTCATATTATTAGCCATATTATGCTTATATGATCGATAGAACGAGAATTACTATACTCACTACTCTGAGTATTATCAATCTAACTCACATTATTAGCCATATTATGCTTATATTATCGATAGAACGAGAATTACTATACTCACTACTCTGAGTATTATCAATCTAACTCATATTATTAGCCATATTATGCTTATATTATCGATAGAACGACAATTACTATACTTATTACTGTTATTGCTATCAATCTAACTCATATTATTAGCCATACTATGCTTATATGATCGATAGAACGACAACTACTATACTTATTACTCTTATTATTATCAATCTAACTCATATTATTGACCATATTATGCTTAAATGATCGCTAGTACGACAATTACTATACATATTACTCTTATTATTATGAATCTAACTCATATTATTAACCATATTATGTAGATATGATCGATAGAACGACAATTACTATACTCACTACTCTTAGTATTATCAATCTAACTCATATTATTAGCCATATTATGCTTATAATATCGATAGAACGACAATTACTATACTTATTACTGTTATTATTATCAATCCAACTCATATTATTAGCCATATTATGCTTCTCTGATCGATAGAACGAGAATTACAATACTCACTACTCTTAGTATTATCAATCTAACTCATATTATTAGCCATATTATGCTTATATTATCGATAGAACGACAATTACTATACTTATTACTTTTATTATTATCAATCTAACTCATATTATTAGCCATATTATGCAGATATGATCGATAGAACTGCAATTACTATACTCATTACTCTTATTATTCTCAATCTAACTCATATTATTAGCCATATTATGCTTATATGATCGATAGAACGACAATTACTATACTTATTACTGTTATTATTATCAATCTAACACATATTATTAGCCATATTATGCTTCTATGATCGATAGAACGACAATTACTATACTCACTACTCTTAGTATTATCAATCTAACTCATATTATTATCCATATTATGCTTATATTATCGATAGAACGACAATTACTATACTTATTACTTTTATTATTATCAAACCAACTCATATTATTAGCCATATTATGCTTAAATGATCGCTAGAACTACAATTACTATACTCACTACTCTTAGTATTATCAATCTAACTCATATTATTAGCCATATTATGCTTATATGATCGATAGAACGACAATTACTATACTCATTACTCTTATTATTATCAATCTAACTCATATTATTAGCCATATTATGCTTATATGATCGATAGAACGAGAATTACTATACTCACTACTCTGAGTATTATCAATCTAACTCACATTATTAGCCATATTATGCTTATATTATCGATAGAACGAGAATTACTATACTCACTACTCTGAGTATTATCAATCTAACTCATATTATTAGCCATATTATGCTTATATTATCGATAGAACGACAATTACTATACTTATTACTGTTATTGCTATCAATCTAACTCATATTATTAGCCATACTATGCTTATATGATCGATAGAACGACAACTACTATACTTATTACTCTTATTATTATCAATCTAACTCATATTATTGACCATATTATGCTTAAATGATCGCTAGTACGACAATTACTATACATATTACTCTTATTATTATGAATCTAACTCATATTATTAACCATATTATGTAGATATGATCGATAGAACGACAATTACTATACTCACTACTCTTAGTATTATCAATCTAACTCATATTATTAGCCATATTATGCTTATAATATCGATAGAACGACAATTACTATACTTATTACTGTTATTATTATCAATCCAACTCATATTATTAGCCATATTATGCTTAAATGATCGATAGAACTACAATTACTATACTCACTACTCTTAGTATTATCAATCTAACTCATATTATTAACCATATTATGCAGATATGATCGATAGAACTGCAATTACTATACTCATTACTCTTATTATTCTCAATCTAACTCATATTATTAGCCATATTATGCTTATATGATCGATAGAACGACAATTACTATACTCATTACTCTTATTATTATCAATCTAACACATATTATTAGCCATATTATGCTTCTATGATCTATAGAACGAGAATTACTATACTCACCACTCTGAGTATTATCAATCTAACTCATATTATTAGCCATATTATGCTTATATTATCGATAGAACGACAATTACTATACATATTACTTTTATTATTATCAATCCAACTCATATTATTTGCCATATTATGCTTAAATGATCGATAGAACTACAATTACTATACTCACCACTCTTAGTATTATCAATCTAACTCATATTATTAGCCATATTATGCTTATATGATCGATAGAACGACAATTACTATACTCATTACTCTTATTATTATCAATCTAACTCATATTATTAGCCATATTATGCTTATATGATCGATAGAACGAGAATTACTATACTCATTACTCTTATTATTCTCAATCTAACTCATATTATTAGCCATATTATGCTTATATGATCGATAGAACGACAATTACTATACTCATTACTCTTATTATTATCAATCTAACACATATTATTAGCCATATTATGCTTCTATGATCGATAGAACGAGAATTACTATACTCACTACTCTGAGTATTATCAATCTAACTCATATTATTAGCCATATTATGCTTATATTATCGATAGAACGACAATTACTATACATATTACTTTTATTATTATCAATCCAACTCATATTATTTGCCATATTATGCTTAAATGATCGATAGAACTACAATTACTATACTCACCACTCTTAGTATTATCAATCTAACTCACATTATTAGCCATATTATGCTTATATTATCGATAGAACGAGAATTACTATACTCACTACTCTGAGTATTATCAATCTAACTCATATTATTAGCCATATTATGCTTATATTATCGATAGAACGACAATTACTATACTTATTACTGTTATTGCTATCAATCTAACTCATATTATTAGCCATACTATGCTTATATGATCGATAGAACGACAACTACTATACTTATTACTCTTATTATTATCAATCTAACTCATATTATTGACCATATTATGCTTAAATGATCGATAGAACGAGAATTACTATACTCACTACTCTTAGTATTATCAATCTAACTCATATTATTAGCCATATTATGCTTATATTATCGATAGAACGACAATTACTATACATATTACTTTTATTATTATCAATCCAACTCATATTATTTGCCATATTATGCTTAAATGATCGATAGAACTACAATTACTATACTTATTACTGTTATTATTATCAATCCAACTCATATTATTAGCCATATTATGCTTAAATGATCGATAGAACTACAATTACTATACTCACTACTCTTAGTATTATCAATCTAACTCATATTATTAACCATATTATGCAGATATGATCGATAGAACTGCAATTACTATACTCATTACTCTTATTATTCTCAATCTAACTCATATTATTAGCCATATTATGCTTATATGATCGATAGAACGACAATTACTATACTCATTACTCTTATTATTATCAATCTAACACATATTATTAGCCATATTATGCTTCTATGATCGATAGAACGAGAATTACTATACTCACTACTCTTAGTATTATCAATCTAACTCATATTATTAGCCATATTATGCTTATATTATCGATAGAACGACAATTACTATACATATTACTTTTATTATTATCAATCCAACTCATATTATTTGCCATATTATGCTTAAATGATCGATAGAACTACAATTACTATACTCACCACTCTTAGTATTATCAATCTAACTCATATTATTAGCCATATTATGCGTATATTATCGATAGAACGACAATTACTATACTTATTACTGTTATTACTATCAATCTAACTCATATTATTAGCCATATTATGCTTAAATGATCGATAGGACGACAATTACTATACTTATTACTGTTATTGCTATCAATCTAACTCATATTATTAGCCATACTATGCTTATATGATCGATAGAACGACAACTACTATACTTATTACTCTTATTATTATCAATCTAACTCATATTATTGACCATATTATGCTTAAATGATCGCTAGTACGACAATTACTATACATATTACTCTTATTATTATGAATCTAACTCATATTATTAACCATATTATGTAGATATGATCGATAGAACGACAATTACTATACTCACTACTCTTAGTATTATCAATCTAACTCATATTATTAGCCATATTATGCTTATAATATCGATAGAACGACAATTACTATACTTATTACTGTTATTATTATCAATCCAACTCATATTATTAGCCATATTATGCTTAAATGATCGATAGAACTACAATTACTATACTCACTACTCTTAGTATTATCAATCTAACTCATATTATTAACCATATTATGCAGATATGATCGATAGAACTGCAATTACTATACTCATTACTCTTATTATTCTCAATCTAACTCATATTATTAGCCATATTATGCTTATATGATCGATAGAACGACAATTACTATACTCATTACTTTTATTATTATCAATCCAACTCATATTATTAGCCATATTATGCTTAAATGATCGCTAGAACTACAATTACTATACTCACTACTCTTAGTATTATCAATCTAACCCATATTATTAGCCATATTATGCTTATATGATCGATAGAACGACAATTACTATACTCATTACTCTTATTATTCTCAATCTAACTCATATTATTAGCCATATTATGCTTATATTATCGATAGAACGGCAATTACTATACATATTACTTTTATTATTATCAATCCAACTCATATTATTTGCCATATTATGCTTAAATGATCGATAGAACTACAATTACTATACTCACCACTCTTAGTATTATCAATCTAACTCATATTATTAGCCATATTATGCTTATATGATCGATAGAACGACAATTACTATACTCATTACTCTTATTATTATCAATCTAACTCATATTATTAGCCATATTATGCTTATATGATCGATAGAACGAGAATTACTATACTCACTACTCTGAGTATTATCAATCTAACTCATATTATTAGCCATATTATGCGTATATTATCGATAGAACGACAATTACTATACTTATTACTGTTATTACTATCAATCTAACTCATATTATTAGCCATATTATGCTTAAATGATCGATAGGACGACAATTACTATACCTATTACTCTTATTATTATCAATCTAACTCATATTATTAGCCATATTATGCTTATATGATCGATAGAACGACAATTACTATACTTATTACTGTTATTATTATCAATCTAACACATATTATTAGCCATATTATGCTTAAATGATCGCTAGTACGATAATTACTATACATATTACTCTTACTATTATGAATCTAACTCATATTATTAACCATATTATGTAGATATGATAGATAGAACTACAATTACTATACTCATTACTCTTATTATTATCAATCTAACTCATATTATTAGCCATATTATGCTTATAATATCGATAGAACGACAATTACTATACTTATTACTGTTATTATTATCAATCTAACTCATATTATTAGCCAATTATGCTTAAATGATCGATAGAACGACAATTATTATACTCATTACTCTTATTATTATCAATCCAACTCATATTATTACCCATATTATGATGATATGATCGATAGAACGACATTTACTATACTTATTACACTCACTATTGTCAATCTAACTCATGTTATTAACCATATTATGCAGATATGATCGATAGAACGACAATTACTATACTCATTACTCTTATTATTATCAATCTAACTCATATTATTAGCCATATTATGCTTATATGATCGATAGAACGACAATTACTATACTTATTACTGTTATTATTATCAATCCAACTCATATTATTAGCCATATTATACTTAAATGATCGATAGAACTACAATTACTATACTCACTACTCTTAGTATTATCAATCCAACTCATATTATTAACCATATTATGCAGATATGATCGATAGAACTGCAATTACTATACTCATTACTCTTATTATTCTCAATCAAACTCATATTATTAGCCATATTATGCTTATATGATCGATAGAACGACAATTACTATACTCATTACTCTTATTATTATCAATCTAACACATATTATTAGCCATATTATGCTTCTCTGATCGATAGAACGAGAATTACTATACTCACTACTCTTAGTATTATCAATCTAACTCATATTATTAGCCATATTATGCTTATATTATCGATAGAACGACAATTACTATACTTATTACTTTTATTATTATCAATCTAACTCATATTATTAGCCATATTATGCTTATATGATCGATAGAACGACAATTACTATACTCATTACTCTTATTATTATCAATCTAACTCATATTATTAGCCATATTATGCTTATATGATCGATAGAACGAGAAATACTATACTCACTACTCTTAGTATTATCAATCTAACTCATATTATTAGCCATATTATGCTTATATTATCGATAGAACGACAATTACTATACTTATTACTGTTATTACTATCAATCTAACTCATATTATTAGCCATATTATGCTTAAATGATCGATAGAACGACAATTACTATACTTATTACTCTTATTATTATCAATCTAACTCATATTATTAGCCAATTATGCTTAAATGATCGATAGAACGACAATTATTATACTCATTACTCTTATTATTATCAATCTAACTCATATTATTAGCCATATTATGCTTATATGATCGATAGAACGACAATTACTATACTCATTACTCTTATTATTATCAATCTAACTCATATTATTAGCCATATTATGCTTATATGATCGATAGAACGAGAATTACTATACTCACTACTCTGAGTATTATCAATCTAACTCACATTATTAGCCATATTATGCTTATATTATCGATAGAACGAGAATTACTATACTCACTACTCTGAGTATTATCAATCTAACTCATATTATTAGCCATATTATGCTTATATTATCGATAGAACGACAATTACTATACTTATTACTGTTATTGCTATCAATCTAACTCATATTATTAGCCATACTATGCTTATATGATCGATAGAACGACAACTACTATACTTATTACTCTTATTATTATCAATCTAACTCATATTATTGACCATATTATGCTTAAATGATCGCTAGTACGACAATTACTATACATATTACTCTGATTATTATGAATCTAACTCATATTATTAACCATATTATGTAGATATGATCGATAGAACGACAATTACTATACTCACTACTCTTAGTATTATCAATCTAACTCATATTATTAGCCATATTATGCTTATAATATCGATAGAACGACAATTACTATACTTATTACTGTTATTATTATCAATCCAACTCATATTATTAGCCATATTATGCTTAAATGATCGATAGAACTACAATTACTATACTCACTACTCTTAGTATTATCAATCTAACTCATATTATTAACCATATTATGCAGATATGATCGATAGAACTGCAATTACTATACTCATTACTCTTATTATTCTCAATCTAACTCATATTATTAGCCATATTATGCTTATATGATCGATAGAACGACAATTACTATACTCATTACTCTTATTATTATCAATCTAACACATATTATTAGCCATATTATGCTTCTATGATCGATAGAACGAGAATTACTATACTCACTACTGTGAGTATTATCAATCTAACTCATATTATTAGCCATATTATGCTTATATTATCGATAGAACGACAATTACTATACATATTACTTTTATTATTATCAATCCAACTCATATTATTTGCCATATTATGCTTAAATGATCGATAGAACTACAATTACTATACTCACCACTCTTAGTATTATCAATCTAACTCATATTATTAGCCATATTATGCTTATATGATCGATAGAACGACAATTACTATACTCATTACTCTTATTATTATCAATCTAACTCATATTATTAGCCATATTATGCTTATATGATCGATAGAACGAGAATTACTATACTCACTACTCTGAGTATTATCAATCTAACTCATATTATTAGCCATATTATGCGTATATTATCGATAGAACGACAATTACTATACTTATTACTGTTATTACTATCAATCTAACTCATATTATTAGCCATATTATGCTTAAATGATCGATAGGACGACAATTACTATACCTATTACTCTTATTATTATCAATTTAACTCATATTATTAGCCATATTATGCTTATATGATCGATAGAACGACAATTACTATACTTATTACTGTTATTATTATCAATCTAACACATATTATTAGCCATATTATGCTTAAATGATCGATAGAACTACAATTACTATACTCATTACTCTTATTATTATCAATCTAACTCATATTATTAGCCAATTATGCTTAAATGATCGATAGAACGACAATTATTATACTCATTACTCTTATTATTATCAATCTAACTCATATTATTAGCCATATTATGCTTATATGATCGATAGAACGACAATTACTATACTCATTACTCTTATTATTATCAATCTAACTCATATTATTAGCCAATTATGCTTAAATGATCGATAGAACGACAATTATTATACTCATTACTCTTATTATTATCAATCCAACTCATATTATTACCCATATTATGATGATATGATCGATAGAACGACATTTACTATACTTATTACACTCACTATTGTCAATCTAACTCATGTTATTAACCATATTATGCAGATATGATCGATAGAACGACAATTACTATACTCATTACTCTTATTATTATCAATCTAACTCATATTATTAGCCATATTATGCTTATATGATCGATAGAACGACAATTACTATACTTATTACTGTTATTATTATCAATCCAACTCATATTATTAGCCATATTATACTTAAATGATCGATAGAACTACAATTACTATACTCACTACTCTTAGTATTATCAATCCAACTCATATTATTAACCATATTATGCAGATATGATCGATAGAACTGCAATTACTATACTCATTACTCTTATTATTCTCAATCAAACTCATATTATTAGCCATATTATGCTTATATGATCGATAGAACGACAATTACTATACTCATTACTCTTATTATTATCAATCTAACACATATTATTAGCCATATTATGCTTCTCTGATCGATAGAACGAGAATTACTATACTCACTACTCTTAGTATTATCAATCTAACTCATATTATTAGCCATATTATGCTTATATTATCGATAGAACGACAATTACTATACTTATTACTTTTATTATTATCAATCTAACTCATATTATTAGCCATATTATGCTTATATGATCGATAGAACGACAATTACTATACTCATTACTCTTATTATTATCAATCTAACTCATATTATTAGCCATATTATGCTTATATGATCGATAGAACGAGAAATACTATACTCACTACTCTTAGTATTATCAATCTAACTCATATTATTAGCCATATTATGCTTATATTATCGATAGAACGACAATTACTATACTTATTACTGTTATTACTATCAATCTAACTCATATTATTAGCCATATTATGCTTAAATGATCGATAGAACGACAATTACTATACTTATTACTCTTATTATTATCAATCTAACTCATATTATTAGCCAATTATGCTTAAATGATCGATAGAACGACAATTATTATACTCATTACTCTTATTATTATCAATCTAACTCATATTATTAGCCATATTATGCTTATATGATCGATAGAACGACAATTACTATACTCATTACTCTTATTATTATCAATCTAACTCATATTATTAGCCATATTATGCTTATATGAT
This sequence comes from Megachile rotundata, assembly GCF_050947335.1. Classification (NCBI taxonomy): domain Eukaryota; kingdom Metazoa; phylum Arthropoda; class Insecta; order Hymenoptera; family Megachilidae; genus Megachile; species Megachile rotundata. The sequence continues at coordinate 35,613 of NW_027474111.1, read as the reverse complement.
CGATAGAACGAGAATTACTATACTCACTACTCTGAGTATTATCAATCTAACTCACATTATTAGCCATATTATGCTTATATTATCGATAGAACGAGAATTACTATACTCACTACTCTGAGTATTATCAATCTAACTCATATTATTAGCCATATTATGCTTATATTATCGATAGAACGACAATTACTATACTTATTACTGTTATTGCTATCAATCTAACTCATATTATTAGCCATACTATGCTTATATGATCGATAGAACGACAACTACTATACTTATTACTCTTATTATTATCAATCTAACTCATATTATTGACCATATTATGCTTAAATGATCGCTAGTACGACAATTACTATACATATTACTCTTATTATTATGAATCTAACTCATATTATTAACCATATTATGTAGATATGATCGATAGAACGACAATTACTATACTCACTACTCTTAGTATTATCAATCTAACTCATATTATTAGCCATATTATGCTTATAATATCGATAGAACGACAATTACTATACTCATTACTCTTATTATTATCAATCTAACTCATATTATTAGCCAATTATGCTTAAATGATCGATAGAACGACAATTATTATACTCATTACTCTTATTATTATCAATCCAACTCATATTATTACCCATATTATGATGATATGATCGATAGAACGACATTTACTATACTTATTACACTCACTATTGTCAATCTAACTCATGTTATTAACCATATTATGCAGATATGATCGATAGAACGACAATTACTATACTCATTACTCTTATTATTATCAATCTAACTCATATTATTAGCCATATTATGCTTATATGATCGATAGAACGACAATTACTATACTTATTACTGTTATTATTATCAATCCAACTCATATTATTAGCCATATTATACTTAAATGATCGATAGAACTACAATTACTATACTCACTACTCTTAGTATTATCAATCCAACTCATATTATTAACCATATTATGCAGATATGATCGATAGAACTGCAATTACTATACTCATTACTCTTATTATTCTCAATCAAACTCATATTATTAGCCATATTATGCTTATATGATCGATAGAACGACAATTACTATACTCATTACTCTTATTATTATCAATCTAACACATATTATTAGCCATATTATGCTTCTCTGATCGATAGAACGAGAATTACTATACTCACTACTCTTAGTATTATCAATCTAACTCATATTATTAGCCATATTATGCTTATATTATCGATAGAACGACAATTACTATACTTATTACTTTTATTATTATCAATCTAACTCATATTATTAGCCATATTATGCTTATATGATCGATAGAGCGACAATTACTATACTCATTACTCTTATTATTATCAATCTAACTCATATTATTAGCCATATTATGCTTATATGATCGATAGAACGAGAAATACTATACTCACTACTCTTAGTATTATCAATCTAACTCATATTATTAGCCATATTATGCTTATATTATCGATAGAACGACAATTACTATACTTATTACTGTTATTACTATCAATCTAACTCATATTATTAGCCATATTATGCTTAAATGATCGATAGAACGACAATTACTATACTTATTACTCTTATTATTATCAATCTAACTCATATTATTAGCCAATTATGCTTAAATGATCGATAGAACGACAATTATTATACTCATTACTCTTATTATTATCAATCTAACTCATATTATTAGCCATATTATGCTTATATGATCGATAGAACGACAATTACTATACTCATTACTCTTATTATTATCAATCTAACTCATATTATTAGCCATATTATGCTTATATGATCGATAGAACGAGAATTACTATACTCACTACTCTGAGTATTATCAATCTAACTCACATTATTAGCCATATTATGCTTATATTATCGATAGAACGAGAATTACTATACTCACTACTCTGAGTATTATCAATCTAACTCATATTATTAGCCATATTATGCTTATATTATCGATAGAACGACAATTACTATACTTATTACTGTTATTGCTATCAATCTAACTCATATTATTAGCCATACTATGCTTATATGATCGATAGAACGACAACTACTATACTTATTACTCTTATTATTATCAATCTAACTCATATTATTGACCATATTATGCTTAAATGATCGCTAGTACGACAATTACTATACATATTACTCTTATTATTATGAATCTAACTCATATTATTAACCATATTATGTAGATATGATCGATAGAACGACAATTACTATACTCACTACTCTTAGTATTATCAATCTAACTCATATTATTAGCCATATTATGCTTATAATATCGATAGAACGACAATTACTATACTTATTACTGTTATTATTATCAATCCAACTCATATTATTAGCCATATTATGCTTAAATGATCGATAGAACTACAATTACTATACTCACTACTCTTAGTATTATCAATCTAACTCATATTATTAACCATATTATGCAGATATGATCGATAGAACTGCAATTACTATACTCATTACTCTTATTATTCTCAATCTAACTCATATTATTAGCCATATTATGCTTATATGATCGATAGAACGACAATTACTATACTCATTACTCTTATTATTATCAATCTAACACATATTATTAGCCATATTATGCTTCTATGATCGATAGAACGAGAATTACTATACTCACTACTGTGAGTATTATCAATCTAACTCATATTATTAGCCATATTATGCTTATATTATCGATAGAACGACAATTACTATACATATTACTTTTATTATTATCAATCCAACTCATATTATTTGCCATATTATGCTTAAATGATCGATAGAACTACAATTACTATACTCACCACTCTTAGTATTATCAATCTAACTCATATTATTAGCCATATTATGCTTATATGATCGATAGAACGACAATTACTATACTCATTACTCTTATTATTATCAATCTAACTCATATTATTAGCCATATTATGCTTATATGATCGATAGAACGACAATTACTATACTTATTACTGTTATTATTATCAATCTAACACATATTATTAGCCATATTATGCTTAAATGATCGATAGAACTACAATTACTATACTCATTACTCTTATTATTATCAATCTAACCCATATTATTAGCCATATTATGCTTATATGATCGATAGAACGAGAAATACTATACTCACTACTCTTAGTATTATCAACCTAACTCATATTATTAGCCATATTATGCTTATATTATCGATAGAACGACAATTACTATACTTATTACTGTTATTACTATCAATCTAACTCATATTATTAGCCATATTATGCTTAAATGATCGATAGAACGACAATTACTATACTTATTACTCTTATTATTATCAATCTAACTCATATTATTAGCCAATTATGCTTAAATGATCGATAGAACGACAATTATTATACTCATTACTCTTATTATTATCAATCCAACTCATATTATTACCCATATTATGATGATATGATCGATAGAACGACATTTACTATACTTATTACACTCACTATTATCAATCTAACTCATGTTATTAACCATATTATGCAGATATGATCGATAGAACGACAATTACTATACTTATTACTCATATTATTATCAATCTAACTCATATTATTAGCCATATTATGCTTATATGATCGATAGAACGACAATTACTATACTTATTACTCTTATTATTATCGATCTAACTCATATTATTAGCCATATTATGCTTATATGATCGATAGGACGACAATTACTATACTTATTACTCTTATTATTATCAATCTAACTCATATTATTAACCATATTATGCTTAAATGATCGCTAGTACGATAATTACTATACATATTACTCTTACTATTATGAATCTAACTCATATTATTAACCATATTATGTAGATATGATAGATAGAACTACAATTACTATACTCATTACTCTTATTATTATCAATCTAACTCATATTATTAGCCATATTATGCTTATAATATCGATAGAACGACAATTACTATACTTATTACTGTTATTATTATCAATCTAACTCATATTATTAGCCAATTATGCTTATATGATCGATAGAACGAGAATTACTATACTCACTACTCTGAGTATTATCAATCTAACTCATATTATTAGCCATATTATGCGTATATTATCGATAGAACGACAATTACTATACTTATTACTGTTATTACTATCAATCTAACTCATATTATTAGCCATATTATGCTTAAATGATCGATAGGACGACAATTACTATACCTATTACTCTTATTATTATCAATCTAACTCATATTATTAGCCATATTATGCTTATATGATCGATAGAACGACAATTACTATACTTATTACTGTTATTATTATCAATCTAACACATATTATTAGCCATATTATGCTTAAATGATCGATAGAACTACAATTACTATACTCATTACTCTTATTATTATCAATCTAACCCATATTATTAGCCATATTATGCTTATATGATCGATAGAACGAGAAATACTATACTCACTACTCTTAGTATTATCAATCTAACTCATATTATTAGCCATATTATGCTTATATTATCGATAGAACGACAATTACTATACTTATTACTGTTATTACTATCAATCTAACTCATATTATTAGCCATATTATGCTTAAATGATCGATAGAACGACAATTACTATACTTATTACTCTTATTATTATCAATCTAACTCATATTATTAGCCAATTATGCTTAAATGATCGATAGAACGACAATTATTATACTCATTACTCTTATTATTATCAATCCAACTCATATTATTACCCATATTATGATGATATGATCGATAGAACGACATTTACTATACTTATTACACTCACTATTATCAATCTAACTCATGTTATTAACCATATTATGCAGATATGATCGATAGAACGACAATTACTATACTTATTACTCTTATTATTATCAATCTAACTCATATTATTAGCCATATTATGCTTATATGATCGATAGAACGACAATTACTATACTTATTACTCTTATTATTATCGATCTAACTCATATTATTAGCCATATTATGCTTATATGATCGATAGGACGACAATTACTATACTTATTACTCTTATTATTATCAATCTAACTCATATTATTAACCATATTATGCTTAAATGATCGCTAGTACGATAATTACTATACATATTACTCTTACTATTATGAATCTAACTCATATTATTAACCATATTATGTAGATATGATAGATAGAACTACAATTACTATACTCATTACTCTTATTATTATCAATCTAACTCATATTATTAGCCATATTATGCTTATAATATCGATAGAACGACAATTACTATACTTATTACTGTTATTATTATCAATCTAACTCATATTATTAGCCAATTATGCTTAAATGATCGATAGAACGACAATTATTATACTCATTACTCTTATTATTATCAATCCAACTCATATTATTACCCATATTATGATGATATGATCGATAGAACGACATTTACTATACTTATTACACTCACTATTGTCAATCTAACTCATGTTATTAACCATATTATGCAGATATGATCGATAGAACGACAATTACTATACTCATTACTCTTATTATTATCAATCTAACTCATATTATTAGCCATATTATGCTTATATGATCGATAGAACGACAATTACTATACTTATTACTGTTATTATTATCAATCCAACTCATATTATTAGCCATATTATACTTAAATGATCGATAGAACTACAATTACTATACTCACTACTCTTAGTATTATCAATCTAACTCATATTATTAACCATATTATGCAGATATGATCGATAGAACTGCAATTACTATACTCATTACTCTCATTATTCTCAATCAAACTCATATTATTAGCCATATTATGCTTCTATGATCGATAGAACGAGAATTACTATACTCACTACTCTTAGTATTATCAATCTAACTCATATTATTAGCCATATTATGCTTATATTATCGATAGAACGACAATTACTATACTTATTACTTTTATTATTATCAATCTAACTCATATTATTAGCCATATTATGCTTATATGATCGATAGAACGACAATTACTATACTCATTACTCTTATTATTATCAATCTAACTCATATTATTAGCCATATTATGCTTATATGATCGATAGAACGAGAAATACTATACTCACTACTCTTAGTATTATCAATCTAACTCATATTATTAGCCATATTATGCTTATATTATCGATAGAACGACAATTACTATACATATTACTGTTATTACTATCAATCTAACTCATATTATTAGCCATATTATGCTTAAATGATCGATAGAACGACAATTACTATACTTATTACTCTTATTATTATCAATCTAACTCATATTATTAGCCAATTATGCTTAAATGATCGATAGAACGACAATTATTATACTCATTACCCTTATTATTATCAATCCAACTCATATTATTACCCATATTATGATGATATGATCGATAGAACGACATTTACTATACTTATTACACTCACTATTGTCAATCTAACTCATGTTATTAACCATATTATGCAGATATGATCGATAGAACGACAATTACTATACTCATTACTCTTATTATTATCAATCTAACTCATATTATTAACCATATTATGCTTATATTATCGATAGAACGACAATTACTATACTTATTACTCTTATTATTATCAATCTAACTCATATTATTAACCATATTATGCAGATATGATCGATAGCACGACATTTGCTATACCTATTACTCTTATTATTATGAATCTAACTCATATTATTAACCATATTATGCAGATATGATCTATAGAACTACAATTACTATACTCATTACTCTTATTATTATCAATCTAACTCATATTATTAACCATATTATGCAGATATGATCGATAGCACGACATTTGCTATACCTATTACTCTTATTATTATGAATCTAACTCATATTATTAACCATATTATGCAGATATGATCTATAGAACTACAATTACTATACTCATTACTCTTATTATTATCAATCTAACTCATATTATTAGCCATATTATGCTTATATGATCGATAGCACGACAATTACTATACTCATTACTCTTATTATTATCAATCCAACTCATATTATTAGCCATATTATGCTTAAATGATCGATAGAACTACAATTACTATACTCACCACTCTTAGTATTATCAATCTAACTCATATTATTAGCCATATTATGCTTATATGATCGATAGAACGACAATTATTATACTCACTACTCTTATTATTATCAATCCAACTCATATTATTACCCATATTATGATTATATGATCGATAGAACGACATTTACTATACTTATTACACTCACTATTATCAATCTAACTCATGTTATTAACCATATTATGCAGATATGATCAATAGAACGACAATTACTATACTTATTACTCTTATTATTATCAATCTAACTCATATTATTAGCCATATTATGCTTATATGATCGATAGAACGACAATTACTATACTTATTACTGTTATTATTATCAATCCAACTCATATTATTAGCCGTATTATGCTTAAATGATCGATAGAACTACAATTACTATATTCACTACTCTTAGTATTATCAATCTAACTCATATTATTAACCATATTATGCAGATATGATCGATAGAACTGCAATTACTATACTCATTACTCTTATTATTCTCAACCTAACTCATATTATTAGCCATATTATGCTTATATGATCGATGGAACGACAATTACTATACTCATTACTCTTATTATTATCAATCTAACACATATTATTAGCCATATTATGCTTCTATGATCGATAGAACGAGAATTACTATACTCACTACTCTTAGTATTATCAATCTAACTCATATTATTAGCCATATTATGCTTATATTATCGATAGAACGACAATTACTATACTTATTACTTTTATTATTATCAATCCAACTCATATTATTAGCCATATTATGCTTAAATGATCGATAGAACTACAATTACTATACTCACCACTCTTAGTAATATCTATCTAACTCATATTATTAGCCATATTATGCTTCTATGATCGATAGAACGAGAATTACTATACTCACTACTCTTAGTATTATCAATCTAACTCATATTATTAGCCATATTATGCTTATATTATCGATAGAACGACAATTACTATACTTATTACTTTTATTATTATCAATCTAACTCATATTATTAGCCATATTATGCTTATATGATCGATAGAACGACAATTACTATACTCATTACTCTTATTATTATCAATCTAACTCATATTATTAGCCATATTATGCTTATATGATCGATAGAACGAGAAATACTATACTCACTACTCTTAGTATTATCAATCTAACTCATATTATTAGCCATATTATGCTTATATGATCGATAGCACGACAATTACTATACTCATTACTCTTATTATTATCAATCCAACTCATATTATTAGCCATATTATGCTTAAATGATCGATAGAACTACAATTACTATACTCACCACTCTTAGTATTATCAATCTAACTCATATTATTAGCCATATTATGCTTATATGATCGATAGAACGACAATTATTATACTCACTACTCTTATTATTATCAATCCAACTCATATTATTACCCATATTATGATTATATGATCGATAGAACGACATTTACTATACTTATTACACTCACTATTATCAATCTAACTCATGTTATTAACCATATTATGCAGATATGATCAATAGAACGACAATTACTATACTTATTACTCTTATTATTATCAATCTAACTCATATTATTAGCCATATTATGCTTATATGATCGATAGAACGACAATTACTATACTTATTACTGTTATTATTATCAATCCAACTCATATTATTAGCCGTATTATGCTTAAATGATCGATAGAACTACAATTACTATATTCACTACTCTTAGTATTATCAATCTAACTCATATTATTAACCATATTATGCAGATATGATCGATAGAACTGCAATTACTATACTCATTACTCTTATTATTCTCAACCTAACTCATATTATTAGCCATATTATGCTTATATGATCGATGGAACGACAATTACTATACTCATTACTCTTATTATTATCAATCTAACACATATTATTAGCCATATTATGCTTCTATGATCGATAGAACGAGAATTACTATACTCACTACTCTTAGTATTATCAATCTAACTCATATTATTAGCCATATTATGCTTATATTATCGATAGAACGACAATTACTATACTTATTACTTTTATTATTATCAATCCAACTCATATTATTAGCCATATTATGCTTAAATGATCGATAGAACTACAATTACTATACTCACCACTCTTAGTAATATCAATCTAACTCATATTATTAGCCATATTATGCTTATATGATCGATAGAACGACAATTACTATACTTATTACTGTTATTATTATCAATCTAACACATATTATTAGGCATATTATGCTTAAATGATCGATAGAACTACAATTACTATACTCATTACTCTTATTATTATCAATGTAACCCATATTATTAGCCATATTATGCTTATATGATCGATAGAACGAGAAATACTATACTCACTACTCTTAGTATTATCAATCTAACTCATATTATTAGCCAATTATGCTTAAATGATCGATAGAACGACAATTATTATACTCATTACTCTTATTATTATCAATCCAACTCATATTATTACACATATTATGATGATGTGATCGATAGAACGACATTTACTATACTTATTACACTCACTATTGTCAATCTAACTCATGTTATTAACCATATTATGCAGATATGATCGATAGAACGACAATTACTATACTCATTACTCTTATTATTATCAATCTAACTCATATTATTAACCATATTATGCTTATATTATCGATAGAACGACAATTACTATACTTATTACTCTTATTATTATCAATCTAACTCATATTATTAACCATATTATGCAGATATGATCGATAGCACGACATTTGCTATACCTATTACTCTTATTATTATGAATCTAACTCATATTATTAACCATATTATGCAGATATGATCTATAGAACTACAATTACTATACTCATTACTTTTATTATTATCAATCCAACTCATATTATTAGCCATATTATGCTTAAATGATCGATAGAACTACAATTACTATACTCACCACTCTTATTATTATCAATCTAACTCATATTATTAGCCATATTATGCTTATATGATCGATAGAACGACAATTACTATACTTATTACTGTTATTATTATCAATCTAACACATATTATTAGGCATATTATGCTTAAATGATCGATAGAACTACAATTACTATACTCATTACTCTTATTATTATCAATCTAACCCATATTATTAGCCATATTATGCTTATATGATCGATAGAACGAGAAATACTATACTCACTACTCTTAGTATTATCAATCTAACTCATATTATTAGCCAATTATGCTTAAATGATCGATAGAACGACAATTATTATACTCATTACTCTTATTATTATCAATCCAACTCATATTATTACCCATATTATGATGATGTGATCGATAGAACGACATTTACTATACTTATTACACTCACTATTGTCAATCTAACTCATGTTATTAACCATATTATGCAGATATGATCGATAGAACGACAATTACTATACTCATTACTCTTATTATTATCAATCTAACTCATATTATTAACCATATTATGCTTATATTATCGATAGAACGACAATTACTATACTTATTACTCTTATTATTATCAATCTAACTCATATTATTAACCATATTATGCAGATATGATCGATAGCACGACATTTGCTATACCTATTACTCTTATTATTATGAATCTAACTCATATTATTAACCATATTATGCAGATATGATCTATAGAACTACAATTACTATACTCATTACTCTTATTATTATCAATCTAACTCATATTATTAGCCATATTATGCTTATATGATCGATAGCACGACAATTACTATACTCATTACTCTTATTATTATCAATCTAACTCATATTATTAGCCATATTATGCTTATATGATCGACAGAACGACAATTACTATACTTATTACACTCACTATTATCAATCTAACTCATATTATTAACCATATTATGCAGATATGATCGATAGCACGACATTTACTATACTTATTACTCTTATTATCATCAATCTAACTCATATTATTAGCCATATTATGCTTAAATGATCGATAGAACGACAATTATTATACTCATTACTCTTATTATTATCAATCCAACTCATATTATTACCCATATTATGATGATGTGATCGATAGAACGACATTTACTATACTTATTACACTCACTATTGTCAATCTAACTCATGTTATTAACCATATTATGCAGATATGATCGATAGAACGACAATTACTATACTCATTACTCTTATTATTATCAATCTAACTCATATTATTAACCATATTATGCTTATATTATCGATAGAACGACAATTACTATACTTATTACTCTTATTATTATCAATCTAACTCATATTATTAGCCATATTATGCTTAAATGATCGCTAGAACTACAATTACTATACCCACTACTCTTAGTATTATCAATCTAACTCATATTATTAGCCATATTATGCTTATATGATCGATAGAACGACAATTACTATACTTATTACTGTTATTATTATCAATCTAACACATATTATTAGCCATATTATGCTTCTATGATCGATAGAACGACAATTACTATACTCACTACTCTTAGTATTATCAATCTAACTCATATTATTAGCCATATTATGCTTATATTATCGATAGAACGACAATTACTATACTTATTACTTTTATTATTATCAATCCAACTCATATTATTAGCCATATTATGCTTAAATGATCGCTAGAACTACAATTACTATACTCACTACTCTTAGTATTATCAATCTAACTCATATTATTAGCCATATTATGCTTATATGATCGATAGAACGACAATTACTATACTCATTACTCTTATTATTATCAATCTAACTCATATTATTAGCCATATTATGCTTATATGATCGATAGAACGAGAATTACTATACTCACTACTCTGAGTATTATCAATCTAACTCACATTATTAGCCATATTATGCTTATATTATCGATAGAACGAGAATTACTATACTCACTACTCTGAGTATTATCAATCTAACTCATATTACTAGCCATATTATGCTTATATTATCGATAGAACGACAATTACTATACTTATTACTGTTATTGCTATCAATCTAACTCATATTATTAGCCATACTATGCTTATATGATCGATAGAACGACAACTACTATACTTATTACTCTTATTATTATCAATCTAACTCATATTATTGACCATATTATGCTTAAATGATCGCTAGTACGACAATTACTATACATATTACCCTTATTATTATGAATCTAACTCATATTGTTAACCATATTATGTAGATATGATCGATAGAACGACAATTACTATACTCACTACTCTTAGTATTATCAATCTAACTCATATTATTAGCCATATTATGCTTATAATATCGATAGAACGACAATTACTATACTTATTACTGTTATTATTATCAATCCAACTCATATTATTAGCCATATTATGCTTAAATGATCGATAGAACTACAATTACTATACTCACTACTCTTAGTATTATCAATCTAACTCATATTATTAACCATATTATGCAGATATGATCGATAGAACTGCAATTACTATACTCATTACTCTTATTATTCTCAATCTAACTCATATTATTAGCCATATTATGCTTATATGATCGATAGAACGACAATTACTATACTCATTACTCTTATTATTATCAATCTAACACATATTATTAGCCATATTATGCTTATATTATCGATAGAACGAGAATTACTATACTCACTACTCTTAGTATTATCAATCTAACTCATATTATTAGCCATATTACGCTTATATTATCGATAGAACGACAATTACTATACATATTACTTTTATTATTATCAATCCAACTCATATTATTTGCCATATTATGCTTAAATGATCGATAGAACTACAATTACTATACTCACCACTCTTAGTATTATCAATCTAACTCATATTATTAGCCATATTATGCTTATATGATCGATAGAACGACAATTACTATACTTATTACTCTTATTATTATCAATCTAACTCATATTATTAGCCATATTATGCTTATATGATCGATAGAACGAGAATTACTATACTCACTACTCTGAGTATTATCAATCTAACTCATATTATTAGCCATATTATGCGTATATTATCGATAGAACGACAATTACTATACTTATTACTGTTATTACTATCAATCTAACTCATATTATTAGCCATATTATGCTTAAATGATCGATAGGACGACAATTACTATACCTATTGCTCTTATTATTATCAATCTAACTCATATTATTAGCCATATTATGCTTATATGATCGATAGAACGACAATTACTATACTTATTACTGTTATTATTATCAATCTAACACATATTATTAGCCATATTATGCTTAAATGATCGATAGAACTACAATTACTATACTCATTACTCTTATTATTATCAGTCTAACCCATATTATTAGCCATATTATGCTTATATGATCGATAGAACGAGAAATACTATACTCACTACTCTTAGTATTATCAATCTAACTCATATTATTAGCCATATTATGCTTATATTATCGATAGAACGACAATTACTATACTTATTACTGTTATTACTATCAATCTAACTCATATTATTAGCCATATTATGCTTAAATGATCGATAGAACGACAATTACTATACTTATTACTTTTATTACTATCAATCTAACTCATATTATTAGCCATATTATGCTTAAATGATCGATAGAACGACAATTACTATACTTATTACTCTTATTATTATCAATCTAACTCATATTATTAGCCAATTATGCTTAAATGGTCGATAGAACGACAATTATTATACTCATTACTCTTATTATTATCAATCCAACTCATATTATTACCCATATTATGATGATATGATCGATAGAACGACATTTACTATACTTATTACACTCACTATTGTCAATCTAACTCATGTTATTAACCATATTATGCAGATATGATCGATAGAACGACAATTACTATACTCATTACTCTTATTATTATCAATCTAACTCATATTATTAACCATATTATGCTTATATTATCGATAGAACGACAATTACTATACTTATTACTCTTATTATTATCAATCTAACTCATATTATTAACCATATTATGCAGATATGATCGATAGCACGACATTTGCTATACCTATTACTCTTATTATTATGAATCTAACTCATATTATTAACCATATTATGCAGATATGATCTATAGAACTACAATTACTATACTCATTACTCTTATTATTATCAATCTAACTCATATTATTAGCCATATTATGCTTATATGATCGATAGCACGACAATTACTATACTCATTACTCTTATTATTATCAATCCAACTCATATTATTAGCCATATTATGCTTAATTGATCGATAGAACTACAATTACTATACTCACCACTCTTAGTATTATCAATCTAACTCATATTATTAGCCATATTATGCTTATATGATCGATAGAACGACAATTATTATACTCACTACTCTTATTATTATCAATCCAACTCATATTATTACCCATATTATGATTATATGATCGATAGAACGACATTTACTATACTTATTACACTCACTATTATCAATCTAACTCATGTTATTAACCATATTATGCAGATATGATCAATAGAACGACAATTACTATACTTATTACTCTTATTATTATCAATCTAACTCATATTATTAGCCATATTATGCTTATATGATCGATAGAACGACAATTACTATACTTATTACTGTTATTATTATCAATCCAACTCATATTATTAGCCATATTATGCTTAAATGATCGATAGAACTACAATTACTATATTCACTACTCTTAGTATTATCAATCTAACTCATATAATTAACCATATTATGCAGATATGATCGATAGAACTGCAATTACTATACTCATTACTCTTATTATTCTCAACCTAACTCATATTATTAGCCATATTATGCTTATATGATCGATGGAACGACAATTACTATACTCATTACTCTTATTATTATCAATCTAACACATATTATTAGCCATATTATGCTTCTATGATCGATAGAACGAGAATTACTATACTCACTACTCTTAGTATTATCAATCTAACTCATATTATTAGCCATATTATGCTTATATTATCGATAGAACGACAATTACTATACTTATTACTTTTATTATTATCAATCGAACTCATATTATTAGCCATATTATGCTTAAATGATCGATAGAACTACAATTACTATACTCACCACTCTTAGTAATATCAATCTAACTCATATTATTAGCCATATTATGCTTATATGATCGATAGAACGACAATTACTATACTTATTACTGTTATTATTATCAATCTAACACATATTATTAGGCATATTATGCTTAAATGATCGATAGAACTACAATTACTATACTCATTACTCTTATTATTATCAATCTAACCCATATTATTAGCCATATTATGCTTATATGATCGATAGAACGAGAAATACTATACTCAGGACTCTTAGTATTATCAATCTAACTCATATTATTAGCCAATTATGCTTAAATGATCGATAGAACGACAATTATTATACTCATTACTCTTATTATTATCAATCCAACTCATATTATTACCCATATTATGATGATGTGATCGATAGAACGACATTTACTATACTTATTACACTCACTATTGTCAATCTAACTCATGTTATTAACCATATTATGCAGATATGATCGATAGAACGACAATTACTATACTCATTACTCTTATTATTATCAATCTAACTCATATTATTAACCATATTATGCTTATATTATCGATAGAACGACAATTACTATACTTATTACTCTTATTATTATCAATCTAACTCATATTATTAACCATATTATGCAGATATGATCGATAGCACGACATTTGCTATACCTATTACTCTTATTATTATGAATCTAACTCATATTATTAACCATATTATGCAGATATGATCTATAGAACTACAATTACTATACTCATTACTCTTATTATTATCAATCTAACTCATATTATTAGCCATATTATGCTTATATGATCGATAGCACGACAATTACTATACTCATTACTCTTATTATTATCAATCTAACTCATATTATTAGCCATATTATGCTTATATGATCGACAGAACGACAATTACTATACTTATTACACTCACTATTATCAATCTAACTCATATTATTAACCATATTATGCAGATATGATCGATAGCACGACATTTACTATACATATTACTCTTATTATCATCAATCTAACTCATATTATTAGCCATATTATGCTTAAATGATCGATAGAACGACAATTATTATACTCATTACTCTTATTATTATCAATCCAACTCATATTATTACCCATATTATGATGATGTGATCGATAGAACGACATTTACTATACTTATTACACTCACTATTGTCAATCTAACTCATGTTATTAACCATATTATGCAGATATGATCGATAGAACGACAATTACTATACTCATTACTCTTATTATTATCAATCTAACTCATATTATTAACCATATTATGCTTATATTATCGATAGAACGACAATTACTATACTTATTACTCTTATTATTATCAATCTAACTCATATTATTAACCATATTATGCAGATATGATCGATAGCACGACATTTGCTATACCTATTACTCTTATTATTATGAATCTAACTCATATTATTAACCATATTATGCAGATATGATCTATAGAACTACAATTACTATACTCATTACTTTTATTATTATCAATCCAACTCATATTATTAGCCATATTATGCTTAAATGATCGATAGAACTACAATTACTATACTCACCACTCTTATTATTATCAATCTAACTCATATTATTAGCCATATTATGCTTATATGATCGATAGAACGACAATTACTATACTTATTACTGTTATTATTATCAATCTAACTCATATTATTAGCCATATTATGCTTAAATGATCGATAGAACGACAATTACTATACTTATTACTCTTATTATTATCAATCTAACTCATATTATTAGCCATATTATGCTTAAATGATCGCTAGAACTACAATTACTATACTCACTACTCTTAGTATTATCAATCTAAGTCATATTATTAGCCATATTATGCTTATATGATCGATAGAACGACAATTACTATACTTATTACTGTTATTATTATCAATCTAACTCATATTATTAGCCATATTATGCTTAAATGATCGATAGAACGACAATTACTATACTTATTACTCTTATTATTATCAATCTAACTCATATTATTAGCCATATTATGCTTAAATGATCGCTAGAACTACAATTACTATACTCACTACTCTTAGTATTATCAATCTAACTCATATTATTAGCCATATTATGCTTATATGATCGATAGAACGACAATTACTATACTTATTACTGTTATTATTATCAATCTAACACATATTATTAGCCATATTATGCTTCTATGATCGATAGAACGACAATTACTATACTCACTACTCTTAGTATTATCAATCTAACTCATATTATTAGCCATATTATGCTTATATTATCGATAGAACGACAATTACTATACTTATTACTTTTATTATTATCAATCCAACTCATATTATTAGCCATATTATGCTTAAATGATCGCTAGAACTACAATTACTATACTCACTACTCTTAGTATTATTAATCTAACTCATATTATTAGCCATATTATGCTTATATGATCGATAGAACGACAATTACTATACTCATTACTCTTATTATTATCAATCTAACTCATATTGTTAGCCATATTATGCTTATATGATCGATAGAACGAGAATTACTATACTCACTACTCTGAGTATTATCAATCTAACTCACATTATTAGCCATATTATGCTTATATTATCGATAGAACGAGAATTACTATACTCACTACTCTGAGTATTATCAATCTAACTCATATTACTAGCCATATTATGCTTATATTATCGATAGAACGACAATTACTATACTTATTACTGTTATTGCTATCAATCTAACTCATATTATTAGCCATACTATGCTTATATGATCGATAGAACGACAACTACTATACTTATTACTCTTATTATTATCAATCTAACTCATATTATTGACCATATTATGCTTAAATGATCGCTAGTACGACAATTACTATACATATTACCCTTATTATTATTAATCTAACTCATATTATTAACCATATTATGTAGATATGATCGATAGAACGACAATTACTATACTCACTACTCTTAGTATTATCAATCTAACTCATATTATTAGCCATATTATGCTTATAATATCGATAGAACGACAATTACTATACTTATTACTGTTATTATTATCAATCCAACTCATATTATTAGCCATATTATGCTTAAATGATCGATAGAACTACAATTACTATACTCACTACTCTTAGTATTATCAATCTAACTCATATTATTAACCATATTATGCAGATATGATCGATAGAACTGCAATTACTATACTCATTACTCTTATTATTCTCAATCTAACTCATATTATTAGCCATATTATGCTTATATGATCGATAGAACGACAATTACTATACTCATTACTCTTATTATTATCAATCTAACACATATTATTAGCCATATTATGCTTATATTATCGATAGAACGAGAATTACTATACTCACTACTCTTAGTATTATCAATCTAACTCATATTATTAGCCATATTATGCTTATATTATCGATAGAACGACAATTACTATACATATTACTTTTATTATTATCAATCCAACTCATATTATTTGCCATATTATGCTTAAATGATCGATAGAACTACAATTACTATACTCACCACTCTTAGTATTATCAATCTAACTCATATTATTAGCCATATTATGCTTATATGATCGATAGAACGACAATTACTATACTTATTACTCTTATTATTATCAATCTAACTCATATTATTAGCCATATTATGCTTATATGATCGATAGAACGAGAATTACTATACTCACTACTCTGAGTATTATCAATCTAACTCATATTATTAGCCATATTATGCGTATATTATCGATAGAACGACAATTACTATACTTATTACTGTTATTACTATCAATCTAACTCATATTATTAGCCATATTATGCTTAAATGATCGATAGGACGACAATTACTATACCTATTGCTCTTATTATTATCAATCTAACTCATATTATTAGCCATATTATGCTTATATGATCGATAGAACGACAATTACTATACTTATTACTGTTATTATTATCAATCTAACACATATTATTAGCCATATTATGCTTAAATGATCGATAGAACTACAATTACTATACTCATTACTCTTATTATTATCAGTCTAACCCATATTATTAGCCATATTATGCTTATATGATCGATAGAACGACAATTACTATACTTATTACTCTTATTATTATCAATCTAACTCATATTATTAGCCAATTATGCTTCAATGATCGATAGAACGACAATTATTATACTCATTACTCTTATTATTATCAATCCAACTCATATTATTACCCATATTATGATGATATGATCGATAGAACGACATTTACTATACTTATTACACTCACTATTATCAATCTAACTCATGTTATTAACCATATTATGCAGATATGATCGATAGAACGACAATTACTATACTCATTACTCTTATTATTATCAATCTAACTCATATCATTAGCCATATTATGCTTATATGATCGATAGAACGACAATTACTATACTTATTACTCTTATTATTATCGATCTAACTCATATTATTAGCCATATTATGCTTATATGATCGATAGGACGACAATTACTATACTTATTACTCTTATTATTATCAATCTAACTCATATTATTAACCATATTATGCTTAAATGATCGCTAGTACGATAATTACTATACATATTACTCTTACTATTATGAATCTAACTCATATTATTAACCATATTATGTAGATATGATAGATAGAACTACAATTACTATACTCATTACTCTTATTATTATCAATCTAACTCATATTATTAGCCATATTATGCTTATAATATCGATAGAACGACAATTACTATACTTATTACTGTTATTATTATCAATCTAACTCATATTATTAGCCATATTATGCTTAAATGATCGATAGAACTACAATTACTACACTCATTACTCTTAGTATTATCAATCTAACAGGTATTATTAGCCATATTATGCTAATATGATCGATACAACGACAATTACTATACTTATTACACTCACTGTTATCAATCTAACTCATATTATTAACCATATTGTGCAGATATGATCGATAGCACGACATTTACTATACACATTACTCTTACTATTATCAATCTAACTCATATTATTAACCATATTATGCAGATATGATCGATAGCACGACATTTACTATACACATTACTCTTACTATTATCAATCTAACTCATATTATTAACCATATTATGCTTATATGATCGATAGAACGACAAATACTATACTTATTACTCTTATTATTATCAATCTAATTCATATTATTAACCATATTATGCTAATATGATCGATAGAACGACAATTACTATACTTATTACACTCACTGTTATCAATCTAACTCATATTATTAACCATATTGTGCAGATATGATCGATAGCACGACATTTACTATACACATTACTCTTACTATTATCAATCTAACTCATATTATTAACCATATTATGCAGATATGATCGATAGAACGACAATGACTATACTCATTACTCTTATTATTATCAATCTAACTCATATTATTAGCCATATTATGCTTCTATGATTGATAGAACGAGAATTACTATACTCACTGCTCTTAGTATTATCAATCTAACTCATATTATTAGCCATATTATGCTTATATTATCGATAGAACGACAATTACTATACTTATTACTTTTATTATTATCAATCCAACTCATATTATTAGCCATATTATGCTTAAATGATCGATAGAACTACAATTACTATACTCACTACTCTTAGTATTATCAATCTAACTCATATTATTAACCATATTATGCAGATATGACCGATAGAACTACAATTACTATACTCATTACTCTTATTATTATCAATCTAACTCATATTATTAGCCATATTATGCTTATATGATCGATAGAACGAGAATTACTATGCTCACTACTCTGAGTATTATCAATCTAACTCATATTATTAACCATATTATGCTTATATTACCGATAGAACGACAATTACTATACTTATTACTCTTATTATTATCAATCTAACTCATATTATTAGCCATATTATGCTTATATGATCGATAGAACGACAATTACTATACTTATTACTCTTATTATTATAAATCTAACTCATATTATTAGCCATATTATGATTATATTATCGATAGAACGACAATTACTATACTTATTACTTTTATTATTATCAATCCAACTCATATTATTAGCCATATTATGCTTAAATGATCGATAGAACTACAATTACTATACTCACTACGCTTAGTATTATCAATCTAACTCATATTATTAACCATATTATGCAGATATGATCGACAGAACTACAATTACTATACTCATTACTCTTATTATTATCAATCTAACTCATATTATTAGCCATATTATGCTTCTATGATCGATAGAACTACAATTACTATACTCACTACTCTTAGTATTATCTATCTAACTCATATTATTACCCATATTATGATTATATGATCGATAGAACGACAATTACTATACTTATTACTTTTATTATTATCAATCCAACTCATATTATTAGCCATATTATGCTTAAATGATCGCTAGAACTACAATTACTATACTCACTACTCTTAGTATTATCAATCTAACTCATATTATTAGCCATATTATGCTTATATGATCGATAGAACGACAATTACTATACTCATTACTCTTATTATTCTCAATCTAACTCATATTATTAGCCATATTATGCTTATATGATCGATAGAACGACAATTACTATACTCATTACTCTTATTATTATCAATCTAACACATATTATTAGCCATATTATGCTTCTATGATCGTTAGAACGAGAATTACTATACTCACTACTCTTAGTATTATCAATCTAACTCATATTATTAGCCATATTATGCTTATATTATCGATAGAACGACAATTACTATACTTATTACTTTTATTATTATCAATCCAACTCATATTATTTGCCATATTATGCTTAAATGATCGATGGAACTACAATTACTATACTCACCACTCTTAGTATTATCAATCTAACTCATATTATTAGCCATATTATGCTTATATGATCGATAGAACGACAATTACTATACTCATTACTCTTATTATTATCAATCTAACTCATATTATTAGCCATATTATGCTTATATGATCGATAGAACGAGAATTACTATACTCACTACTCTGAGTATTATCAATCTAACTCATATTATTAGCCATATTATGCGTATATTATCGATAGAACGACAATTACTATACTTATTACTGTTATTACTATCAATCTAACTCATATTATTAGCCATATTATGCTTAAATGATCGATAGGACGACAATTATTATACCTATTACTCTTATTATTATCAATCTAACTCATATTATTAGCCATATTATGCTTATATGATCGATAGAACGACAATTACTATACTTATTACTGTTATTATTATCAATCTAACTCATATTATTAGCCATATTATGCTTAAATGATCGATAGAACGACAATTACTATACTTATTACTCTTATTATTATCAATCTAACTCATATTATTAGCCATATTATGCTTAAATGATCGCTAGAACTACAATTACTATACTCACTACTCTTAGTATTATCAATCTAAGTCATATTATTAGCCATATTATGCTTATATGATCGATAGAACGACAATTACTATACTTATTACTGTTATTATTATCAATCTAACTCATATTATTAGCCATATTATGCTTAAATGATCGATAGAACGACAATTACTATACTTATTACTCTTATTATTATCAATCTAACTCATATTATTAGCCATATTATGCTTAAATGATCGCTAGAACTACAATTACTATACTCACTACTCTTAGTATTATCAATCTAACTCATATTATTAGCCATATTATGCTTATATGATCGATAGAACGACAATTACTATACTTATTACTGTTATTATTATCAATCTAACACATATTATTAGCCATATTATGCTTCTATGATCGATAGAACGACAATTACTATACTCTCTACTCTTAGTATTATCAATCTAACTCATATTATTAGCCATGTTATGCTTATATTATCGATAGAACGACAATTACTATACTTATTACTTTTATTATTATCAATCCAACTCATATTATTAGCCATATTATGCTTAAATGATCGCTAGAACTACAATTACTATACTCACTACTCTTAGTATTATCAATCTAACTCATATTATTAGCCATATTATGCTTATATGATCGATAGAACGACAATTACTATACTTATTACTGTTATTATTATCAATCTAACACATATTATTAGCCATATTATGCTTCTATGATCGATAGAACGACAATTACTATACTCTCTACTCTTAGTATTATCAATCTAACTCATATTATTAGCCATGTTATGCTTATATTATCGATAGAACGACAATTACTATACTTATTACTTTTATTATTATCAATCCAACTCATATTATTAGCCATATTATGCTTAAATGATCGCTAGAACTACAATTACTATACTCACTACTCTTAGTATTATCAATCTAACTCATATTATTAGCCATATTATGCTTATATGATCGATAGAACGACAATTACTATACTCATTACTCTTATTATTATCAATCTAACTCATATTATTAGCCATATTATGCTTATATGATCGATAGAACGAGAATTACTATACTCACTACTCTGAGTATTATCAATCTAACTCACATTATTAGCCATATTATGCTTATATTATCGATAGAACGAGAATTACTATACTCACTACTCTGAGTATTATCAATCTAACTCATATTATTAGCCATATTATGCTTATATTATCGATAGAACGACAATTACTATACTTATTACTGTTATTGCTATCAATCTAACTCATATTATTAGCCATACTATGCTTATATGAGCGATAGAACGACAACTACTATACTTATTACTCTTATTATTATCAATCTAACTCATATTATTGACCATATTATGCTTAAATGATCGCTAGTACGACAATTACTATACATATTACTCTTATTATTATGAATCTAACTCATATTATTAACCATATTATGTAGATATGATCGATAGAACGACAATTACTATACTCACTACTCTTAGTATTATCAATCTAACTCATATTATTAGCCATATTATGCTTATAATATCGATAGAACGACAATTACTATACTTATTACTGTTATTATTATCAATCCAACTCATATTATTAGCCATATTATGCTTAAATGATCGATAGAACTACAATTACTATACTCACTACTCTTAGTATTATCAATCTAACTCATATTATTAACCATATTATGCAGATATGATCGATAGAACTGCAATTACTATACTCATTACTCTTATTATTCTCAATCTAACTCATATTATTAGCCATATTATGCTTATATGATCGATAGAACGACAATTACTGTACTCATTACTCTTATTATTATCAATCTAACACATATTATTAGCCATATTATGCTTCTATGATCGATAGAACGAGAATTACTATACTCACTACTCTTAGTATTATCAATCTAACTCATATTATTAGCCATATTATGCTTATATTATCGATAGAACGACAATTACTATACATATTACTTTTATTATTATCAATCCAACTCATATTATTTGCCATATTATGCTTAAATGATCGATAGAACTACAATTACTATACTCACCACTCTTAGTATTATCAATCTAACTCATATTATTAGCCATATTATGCTTATATGATCGATAGAACGACAATTACTATACTCATTACTCTTATTATTATCAATCTAACTCATATTATTAGCCATATTATGCTTATATGATCGATAGGACGAGAATTACTATACTCACTACTCTGAGTATTATCAATCTAACTCATATTATTAGCCATATTATGCGTATATTATCGATAGAACGACAATTACTATACTTATTACTGTTATTACTATCAATCTAACTCATATTATTAGCCATATTATGCTTAAATGATCGATAGGACGACAATTACTATACCTATTACTCTTATTATTATCAATCTAACTCATATTATTAGCCATATTATGCTTATATGATCGATAGAACGACAATTACTATACTTATTACTGTTATTATTATCAATCTAACACATATTATTAGCCATATTATGCTTAAATGATCGATAGAACTACAATTACTATACTCATTACTCTTATTATTATCAATCTAACCCATATTATTAGCCATATTATGCTTATATGATCGATAGAACGAGAAATACTATACTCACTACTCTTAGTATTATCAATCTAACTCATATTATTAGCCATATTATGCTTATATTATCGATAGAACGACAATTACTATACTTATTACTGTTATTACTATCAATCTAACTCATATTATTAGCCATATTATGCTTAAATGATCGATAGAACGACAATTACTATACTTATTACTCTTATTATTATCAATCTAACTCATATTATTAGCCAATTATGCTTAAATGATCGATAGAACGACAATTATTATACTCATTACTCTTATTATTATCAATCCAACTCATATTATTACCCATATTATGATGATATGATCGATAGAACGACATTTACTATACTTATTACACTCACTATTATCAATCTAACTCATATTATTAACCATATTATGCAGATATGATCGATAGAACGACAATGACTATACTCATTACTCTTATTATTATCAATCTAACTCATATTATTAACCATATTATGCAGATATGACCGATAGAACTACAATTACTATACTCATTACTCTTATTATTATCAATCTAACTCATATTATTAGCCATATTATGCTTATATGATCGATAGAACGAGAATTACTATGCTCACTACTCTGAGTATTATCAATCTAACTCATATTATTAACGATATTATGCTTATATTACCGATAGAACGACAATTACTATACTTATTACTCTTATTATTATCAATCTAACTCATATTATTAGCCATATTATGCTTATATGATCGATAGAACGACAATTACTATACTTATTACTCTTATTATTATAAATCTAACTCATATTATTAGCCATATTATGATTATATTATCGATAGAACGACAATTACTATACTTATTACTTTTATTATTATCAATCCAACTCATATTATTAGCCATATTATGCTTAAATGATCGATAGAACTACAATTACTATACTCACTACGCTTAGTATTATCAATCTAACTCATATTATTAACCATATTATGCAGATATGATCGATAGAACTACAATTACTATACTCATTACTCTTATTATTATCAATCTAACTCATATTATTAGCCATATTATGCTTCTATGATCGATAGAACTACTATTACTATACTCACTACTCTTAGTATTATCAATCTAACTCATATTATTAGCCATATTATGCTTATATGATCGATAGAACGACAATTACTATACTCATTACTCTTATTATTATGAATCTAACTCATATTATTAACCATATTATGTAGATATGATCGATAGAACGACAATTACTATACTCACTACTCTTAGTATTATCTATCTAACTCATATTATTACCCATATTATGATTATATGATCGATAGAACGACAATTACTATACTTATTACTTTTATTATTATCAATCCAACTCATATTATTAGCCATATTATGCTTAAATGATCGCTAGAACTACAATTACTATACTCACTACTCTTAGTATTATCAATCTAACTCATATTATTAGCCATATTATGCTTATATGATCGATAGAACGACAATTACTATACTCATTACTCTTATTATTCTCAATCTAACTCATATTATTAGCCATATTATGCTTATATGATCGATAGAACGACAATTACTATACTCATTACTCTTATTATTATCAATCTAACACATATTATTAGCCATATTATGCTTCTATGATCGATAGAACGAGAATTACTATACTCACTACTCTTAGTATTATCAATCTAACTCATATTATTAGCCATATTATGCTTACATTATCGATAGAACGACAATTACTATACTTATTACTTTTATTATTATCAATCCAACTTATATTATTTGCCATATTATGCTTAAATGATCGATAGAACTACAATTACTATACTCACCACTCTTAGTATTATCAATCTAACTCATATTATTAGCCATATTATGCTTATATGATCGATAGAACGACAATTACTATACTCATTACTCTTATTATTATCAATCTAACTCATATTATTAGCCATATTATGCTTATATGATCGATAGAACGAGAATTACTATACTCACTACTCTGAGTATTATCAATCTAACTCATATTATTAGCCATATTATGCGTATATTATCGATAGAACGACAATTACTATACTTATTACTGTTATTACTATCAATCTAACTCATATTATTAGCCATATTATGCTTAAATGATCGATAGGACGACAATTATTATACCTATTACTCTTATTATTATCAATCTAACTCATATTATTAGCCATATTATGCTTATATGATCGATAGAACGACAATTACTATACTTATTACTGTTATTATTATCAATCTAACTCATATTATTAGCCATATTATGCTTAAATGATCGATAGAACGACAATTACTATACTTATTACTCTTATTATTATCAATCTAACTCATATTATTAGCCATATTATGCTTAAATGATCGATAGAACGACAATTACTATACTTATTACTCTTATTATTATCAATCTAACTCATATTATTAGCCATATTATGCTTAAATGATCGCTAGAACTACAATTACTATACTCACTACTCTTAGTATTATCAATCTAAGTCATATTATTAGCCATATTATGATGATATGATCGATAGAACGACATTTACTATACGTATTACACTCACTATTATCAATCTAACTCATGTTATTAACCATATTATGCAGATATGATCGATAGAACGACAATTACTATACTTATTACTCTTATTATTATCAATCTAACTCATATTATTAGCCATATTATGCTTATATGATCGATAGAACGACAATTACTATACTTATTACTCTTATTATTATCGATCTAACTCATATTATTAGCCATATTATGCTTATATGATCGATAGGACGACAATTACTATACTTATTACTCTTATTATTATCAATCTAACTCATATTATTAACCATATTATGCTTAAATGATCGCTAGTACGATAATTACTATACATATTACTCTTACTATTATGAATCTAACTCATATTATTAACCATATTATGTAGATATGATAGATAGAACTACAATTACTATACTCATTACTCTTATTATTATCAATCTAACTCATATTATTAGCCATATTATGCTTATAATATCGATAGAACGACAACTACTATACTTATTAATGTTATTATTATCAATCTAACTCATATTATTAGCCATATTATGCTTAAATGATCGATAGAACTACAATTACTATACTCACTACTCTTAGTATTATCAATCTAACTCGTATTATTAGCCATATTATGCTAATATGATCGATACAACGACAATTACTATACTTATTACACTCACTGTTATCAATCTAACTCATATTATTAACCATATTGTGCAGATATGATCGATAGCACGACATTTACTATACACATTACTCTTACTATTATCAATCTAACTCATATTATTAACCATATTATGCAGATATGATCGATAGCACGACATTTACTATACACATTACTCTTACTATTATCAATCTAACTCATATTATTAACCATATTATGCTTATATGATCGATAGAACGACAAATACTGTACTTATTACTCTTATTATTATCAATCTAATTCATATTATTAACCATATTATGCTAATATGATCGATAGAACGACAATTACTATACTTATTACACTCACTGTTATCAATCTAACTCATATTATTAACCATATTGTGCAGATATGATCGATAGCACGACATTTACTATACACATTACTCTTACTATTATCAATCTAACTCATATTATTAACCATATTATGCAGATATGATCGATAGAACGACAATGACTATACTCATTACTCTTATTATTATCAATCTAACTCATATTATTAGCCATATTATGCTTCTATGATTGATAGAACGAGAATTACTATACTCACTGCTCTTAGTATTATCAATCTAACTCATATTATTAGCCATATTATGCTTATATCATCGATAGAACGACAATTACTATACTTATTACTTTTATTATTATCAATCCAACTCATATTATTAGCCATATTATTCTTAAATGATCGATAGAACTACAATTACTATACTCACTACTCTTAGTATTATCAATCTAACTCATATTATTAGCCATATTATGCTAATATGATCGATACAACGACAATTACTATACTTATTACATTCACTGTTATCAATCTAACTCATATTATTAACCATATTGTGCAGATATGATCGATAGCACGACATTTACTATACACATTACTCTTACTATTATCAATCTAACTCATATTATTAACCATATTATGCAGATATGATCGATAGAACGACAATGACTATACTCATTACTCTTATTATTATCAATCTAACTCATATTATTAACCATATTATGCAGATATGACCGATAGAACTACAATTACTATACTCATTACTCTTATTATTATCAATCTAACTCATATTATTAGCCATATTATGCTTATATGATCGATAGAACGAGAATTACTATGCTCACTACTCTGAGTATTATCAATCTAACTCATATTATTAACCATATTATGCTTATATTACCGATAGAACGACAATTACTATACTTATTACTCTTATTATTATCAATCTAACTCATATTATTAGCCATATTATGCTTATATGATCGATAGAACGACAATTACTATACTTATTACTCTTATTATTATAAATCTAACTCATATTATTAGCCATATTATGATTATATTATCGATAGAACGACAATTACTATACTTATTACTTTTATTATTATCAATCCAACTCATATTATTAGCCATATTATGCTTAAATGATCGATAGAACTACAATTACTATACTCACTACGCTTAGTATTATCAATCTAACTCATATTATTAACCATATTATGCAGATATGATCGATAGAACTACAATTACTATACTCATTACTCTTATTATTATCAATCTAACTCATATTATTAGCCATATTATGCTTCTATGATCGATAGAACTACTATTACTATACTCACTACTCTTAGTATTATCAATCTAACTCATATTATTAGCCATATTATGCTTATATGATCGATAGAACGACAATTACTATACTCATTACTCTTATTATTATGAATCTAACTCATATTATTAACCATATTATGTAGATATGATCGATAGAACGACAATTACTATACTCACTACTCTTAGTATTATCTATCTAACTCATATTATTACCCATATTATGATTATATGATCGATAGAACGACAATTACTATACTTATTACTTTTATTATTATCAATCCAACTCATATTATTAGCCATATTATGCTTAAATGATCGCTAGAACTACAATTACTATACTCACTACTCTTAGTACTATCAATCTAACTCATATTATTAGCCATATTATGCTTATATGATCGATAGAACGACAATTACTATACTCATTACTCTTATTATTCTCAATCTAACTCATATTATTAGCCATATTATGCTTATATGATCGATAGAACGACAATTACTATACTCATTACTCTTATTATTATCAATCTAACACATATTATTAGCCATATTATGCTTCTATGATCGATAGAACGAGAATTACTATACTCACTACTCTTAGTATTATCAATCTAACTCATATTATTAGCCATATTATGCTTATATTATCGATAGAACGACAATTACTATACTTATTACTTTTATTATTATCAATCCAACTCATATTATTTGCCATATTATGCTTAAATGATCGATAGAACTACAATTACTATACTCACCACTCTTAGTATTATCAATCTAACTCATATTATTAGCCATATTATGCTTATATGATCGATAGAACGACAATTACTATACTCATTACTCTTATTATTATCAATGTAACTCATATTATTAGCCATATTATGCTTATATGATCGATAGAACGAGAATTACTATACTCACTACTCTGAGTATTATCAATCTAACTCATATTATTAGCCATATTATGCGTATATTATCGATAGAACGACAATTACTATACTTATTACTGTTATTACTATCAATCTAACTCATATTATTAGCCATATTATGCTTAAATGATCGATAGGACGACAATTATTATACCTATTACTCTTATTATTATCAATCTAACTCATATTATTAGCCATATTATGCTTATATGATCGATAGAACGACAATTACTATACTTATTACTGTTATTATTATCAATCTAAATCATATTATTAGCCATATTATGCTTAAATGATCGATAGAACGACAATTACTATACTTATTACTCTTATTATTATCAATCTAACTCATATTATTAGCCATATTATGCTTAAATGATCGCTAGAACTACAATTACTATACTCACTACTCTTAGTATTATCAATCTAAGTCATATTATTAGCCATATTATGCTTATATGATCGATAGAACGACAATTACTATACTTATTACTGTTATTATTATCAATCTAACTCATATTATTAGCCATATTATGCTTAAATGATCGATAGAACGACAATTACTATACTTATTACTCTTATTATTATCAATCTAACTCATATTATTAGCCATATTATGCTTAAATGATCGCTAGAACTACAATTACTATACTCACTACTCTTAGTATTATCAATCTAACTCATATTATTAGCCATATTATGCTTATATGATCGATAGAACGACAATTACTATACTTATTACTGTTATTATTATCAATCTAACACATATTATTAGCCATATTATGCTTCTATGATCGATAGAACGACAATTACTATACTCACTACTCTTAGTATTATCAATCTAACTCATATTATTAGCCATATTATGCTTATATTATCGATAGAACGACAATTACTATACTTATTACTTTTATTATTATCAATCCAACTCATATTATTAGCCATATTATGCTTAAATGATCGCTAGAACTACAATTACTATACTCACTACTCTTAGTATTATCAATCTAACTCATATTATTAGCCATATTATGCTTATATGATCGATAGAACGACAATTACTATACTCATTACTCTTATTATTATCAATCTAACTCATATTATTAGCCATATTATGCTTATATGATCGATAGAACGAGAATTACTATACTCACTACTCTGAGTATTATCAATCTAATTCACATTATTAGCCATATTATGCTTATATTATCGATAGAACGAGAATTACTATACTCACTACTCTGAGTATTATCAATCTAACTCATACTATTAGCCATATTATGCTTATATTATCGATAGAACGACAATTACTATACTTATTACTGTTATTGCTATCAATCTAACTCATATTATTAGCCATACTATGCTTATATGATCGATAGAACGACAACTACTATACTTATTACTCTTATTATTATCAATCTAACTCATATTATTGACCATATTATGCTTAAATGATCGCTAGTACGACAATTACTATACTCATTACTCTTATTATTATCAATCTAACCCATATTATTAGCCATATTATGCTTATATGATCGATAGAACGAGAAATACTATACTCACTACTCTTAGTATTATCAATCTAACTCATATTATTAGCCATATTATGCTTATATTATCGATAGAACGACAATTACTATACTTATTACTGTTATTACTATCAATCTAACTCATATTATTAGCCATATTATGCTTAAATGATCGATAGGACGACAATTACTATACTTATTACACTTATTATTATCAATCTAACTCATATTATTAGCCAATTATGCTTAAATGATCGATAGAACGACAATTATTATACTCATTACTCTTATTATTATCAATCCAACTCATATTATTACCCATATTATGATGATATGATCGATAGAACGACATTTACTATACGTATTACACTCACTATTATCAATCTAACTCATGTTATTAACCATATTATGCAGATATGATCGCTAGAACGACAATTACTATACTTATTACTCTTATTATTATCAATCTAACTCATATTATTAGCCATATTATGCTTATATGACCGATAGAACGACAATTACTATACTTATTACTCTTATTATTATCGATCTAACTCATATTATTAGCCATATTATGCTTATATGATCGATAGGACGACAATTACTATACTTATTACTCTTATTATTATCAATCTAACTCATATTATTAACCATATTATGCTTTAATGATCGCTAGTACGATAATTACTATACATATTACTCTTACTATTATGAATCTAACTCATATTATTAACCATATTATGTAGATATGATAGATAGAACTACAATTACTATACTCATTACTCTTATTATTATCAATCTAACTCATATTATTAGCCATATTATGCTTATAATATCGATAGAACGACAATTACTATACTTATTACTGTTATTATTATCAATCTAACTCATATTATTAGCCATATTATGCTTAAATGATCGATAGAACTACAATTACTATACTCACTACTCTTAGTATTATCAATCTAACTCGTATTATTAGCCATATTATGCTAATATGATCGATACAACGACAATTACTATACTTATTACACTCACTGTTATGAATCTAACTCATATTATTAACCATATTGTGCAGATATGATCGATAGCACGACATTTACTATACACATTACTCTTACTATTATCAATCTAACTCATATTATTAACCATATTATGCAGATATGATCGATAGAACGACAATGACTATACTCATTACTCTTATTATTATCAATCTAACTCATATTATTAGCCATATTATGCTTCTATGATTGATAGAACGAGAATTACTATACTCACTGCTCTTAGTATTATCAATCTAACTCATATTATTAGCCATATTATGCTTATATCATCGATAGAACGACAATTACTATACTTATTACTTTTATTATTATCAATCCAACTCATATTATTAGCCATATTATGCTTAAATGATCGATAGAACTACAATTACTATACTCACTACTCTTAGTATTATCAATCTAACTCATATTATTAACCATATTATGCAGATATGATCGCTAGAACGACAATTACTATACTTATTACTCTTATTATTATCAATCTAACTCATATTATTAGCCATATTATGCTTATATGATCGATAGAACGACAATTACTATACTTATTACTCTTATTATTATCGATCTAACTCATATTATTAGCCATATTATGCTTATATGATCGATAGGACGACAATTACTATACTTATTACTCTTATTATTATCAATCTAATTCATATTATTAACCATATTATGCTAATATGATCGATAGAACGACAATTACTATACTTATTACACTCACTGTTATCAATCTAACTCATATTATTAACCATATTATGCTTAAATGATCGCTAGTACGATAATTACTATACATATTACTCTTACTATTATGAATCTAACTCATATTATTAACCATATTATGTAGATATGATAGATAGAACTACAATTACTATACTCATTACTCTTATTATTATCAATCTAACTCATATTATTAGCCATATTATGCTTATAATATCGATAGAACGACAATTACTATACTTATTACTGTTATTATTATCAATCTAACTCATATTATTAGCCATATTATGCTTAAATGATCGATAGAACTACAATTACTATACTCACTACTCTTAGTATTATCAATCTAACTCGTATTATTAGCCATATTATGCTAATATGATCGATACAACGACAATTACTATACTTATTACACTCACTGTTATGAATCTAACTCATATTATTAACCATATTGTGCAGATATGATCGATAGCACGACATTTACTATACACATTACTCTTACTATTATCAATCTAACTCATATTATTAACCATATTATGCAGATATGATCGATAGCACGACATTTACTATACACATTACTCTTACTATTATCAATCTAACTCATATTATTAACCATATTATGCTTATATGATCGATAGAACGACAAATACTATACTTATTACTCTTATTATTATCAATCTAATTCATATTATTAACCATATTATGCTAATATGATCGATAGAACGACAATTACTATACTTATTACACTCACTGTTATCAATCTAACTCATATTATTAACCATATTGTGCAGATATGATCGATAGCACGACATTTACTATACACATTACTCTTACTATTATCAATCTAACTCATATTATTAACCATATTATGCAGATATGATCGATAGAACGACAATGACTA